>NC_064628.1:319107506-319409172 GCF_023864275.1 Schistocerca cancellata | reverse complement strand
TTTTTATTTGTGGTTTGAGGTAAGGAAGATGCTTTCGAGAGCTAACAGAAAAATGAAAACTGTAGCCTGATGATTAATACGAAGTAAACAGAATATATGCAGGTATGACACAACCCGATACAACTCTCGGACATTGAAATACGAAAATAAATTTAAGTTACGGAGACTTCTGAACAGTCAGCACGTCATCAAATTGTGAGAATTCGAATGATGTGTACAACTAGAAAAATGAGTGTAAACGTCCAATGCGTCAACTGAAGTAATTATCTTGGAGGGCAACTGTAACATGGAACAGCCAGCCAGACACTGTATACAAGAGAAAAGTTCTTCTTTGTTGTGAAAGTACGTGATCGAAGGCAGTATAGAAATAAGTTCTCGGGACAGAACAAAAGCAATACTTCTATTTGCTGGCCGGGCAACACTCATGTTGCAACGATTGAAGATAGGCAACAAGATGGTGACGGGATTATCATTATGAGATGAGGTGGGTGCAGTGAGGGGGGCGACGGCTGTCTAACAGTCCTACTTATGTATGATGAGATTTTAACAGTACAGTTTGAAATAATGGCGTTACGGAGTGGAGTAGGAGGTCCTTTGTGTTGAGTTTAACAGATCTGATGATGCGGTTATCCCGAAACGCTTAATGAGACGATAAACAAAAAAATATATTGGCCACCTTCCCGAAAAAGTGGCTTTCTTCAACTTAATTTTCGATGTAGAATGCCAACGGCACTTTGCAATGTTTCCTGTTCTACAGCTACCTGAGCAGTAGATCTGTCTTTCTTTTAAACACTTTACGTATAATTCACTGATAATACAGAAGTACTGTTTTTATTATAATATCCGTCTTCTGTGCAATAATAATTAACAACATAATATTACAATGTACACGTTCCTCATTTGATGTAACGTCCGCCTCCGTAGCGCAGCGGTAGCGTTACCGCCTACCACGTAAGGGGGCCCGGGTTCGATTCCTCGCAGGGGACTGGGTGTTGTGTGTCCATCATCATTTTCATCATCACTGACACGCAAGTCGCCGAAGTGGCCTCAACTAAAAAGACTTGCAATACGGCGGCCGAACGCCGTAGGGGATATCCCGCCCAATAAATGCCATACGATCATTTAATTTTTTGATGTAACATCGTAATCACTGTCATACTTTTCCCTGAAAAAACACAGTAAAATGATAAGAGACGAGCGCAACAGTAAATGTTACCAGAAAGAAAGAAGTGGGAAAGACTCATAAATATAGTGGAAAAAAATTACAGTTATCAGTTCCTAGCAAGAAAGAAAACAGCGAAGAATAAACAACTTAAAGAATACGTCTCTATCCACCGATTGATTCCGTCTAGGAAAAACGGACGAATATTGGATTTATGTTTCGCGAGTGACTGCAGAAATACTTTTCCATTGGTGAAGGCACATTTGTAAACGAGCTCATCCTCGCTAGATTATGGCAGAGCTAGGCGCAGCTCGTGATTCCTCTTGCCGTCACAATGCCGTAATGAACACCTGGAATTTAATTACATCTGTGCATGGGGTGCACGTTACTAGCACAAACAATCTGCGATGATTTGTAGCCAGCTAGTTAATTAGAGAACAGCTGGCATCTGCAACATTGTAACCTCAGATTCTCCGAGTCTCCGTACCTGCAGCTGTTTTTGTGGACATACTTTGTGTTTCCTGTGGAATTTTAGTAGCTGAGAGAACTGTTTTCAAAGGCTATCGTAATCTTTGTTAGTTATAACTGATATACGTGTATTTTATTAAAGAGTGATTCGATCCCTTCACTTTTCTAAGCGGATTTAGTTTGCAGAGATATTACGGGGATAATAGAGTTGGAAATATCGTTGAATCTTTTGTAGTACATGATTATTCAAACGAATGAGTCTGAATAACTGTTTGTGCAAATGACAAACGTAATCTTCATACTGCTCTTGTAAGTTTTTTATCTACATAATTTATGTCTGCCCGTGTAGTTTTATTCACTCGCTGCCAGAACAGCAGTTGTTCCTCATTTGGATACAGTAAGTGCTGATCATGAGCACAAGCTGCCAAAGGAGTACTGTTTAAAGTGGTGTGTCAAACAGCACATTCATTTCAAGCCCACGTTTGTTTTCTTTAAATTGAATAGATTTCGCAGAGATATTCTGTAATCGGTCTCGATATGTCATGCAAGCTCTTTGAGCTAAGTCTTTGGGAAACACTGCTGTAGCTGAACTTTCGCCTTTGCCAAGTTTCACTTGGTTTGACCAATCAGGTGCGAAAGCAGTTGAGTGGGCCACAGGACCAACGCAGTTTGAATAGACTGATGTTCTGGACGCGGCGGCCATAAGTCGTAAACTGATCGGAGCTGATGTTTCCACTTGAAGATTTGTTGATATTGCACTTATTCGCAGTGATTATTAATACGCAACGAGTAAGGCATTTCAATCGGGGGATATTAGTATTAGCACATTTAATTTGCCATCATTTCACGTGCTAGTCCCCTGATGGACAGCAAGCGTGAAATCGTAGTTAGTCGCTTTCTATTACAAAAGGGTAAGATCGATTACTTTTCGTAATCTCGAAACTGATTACAGAACAATGCTGTAATTATTCAGTCTAAAGCACTATGCACTCAATTTAGTCATCCTCTTCTGTCCTTCAGCTTATTTAGTGTTCTGCTGGAACACATGTTTAGAAAACTGGATTTTCGTGGTTGCTGGAAATTCGATTCATGTTCATGTGTAATTTAAGGCCCAGGTGATCTATATCCATACAGGCCAATCTACAAAACAAAAACAAAAAAATCAGGAGATTAAGTTTAACAAAATTTGGCTGTACGAATGACCAAAACCCGCGCTTCATTTTCGATATAATCCCTATTAGTATTCAATTATACCTAAATATCGAGTAACACTGGAACAATGAGAAGAAAATGTACAGAGAATTTCTTCTTACGGACGAAGAAGAAGCTTCTAGTACAGTAGAAAACTTATTGCAGATTGAGATTGACGATGATGTGTACAATTATCACATAAAATAGAAGCTCAATCTTAAAAACAGGTTAGGATAAAACAGATTAATTTGTGTTCCGACTTATCTAGAAAGAAAGTTATTGTCCGCTCTGACCAGTATCTCAGTTTTCTCCTTAATTAAATCTTCAACACATGGAGAGAAATAAGAAAAGATGGCGGCACAGAGGTATAATTATATATTCACCAAATGCCCCACAACTATTGATTTAAAGAAGTAACTGTTGAAGATTTCGCCTTTCGGAGAAATTCTTTGTCCAAGGTTGGCTGAAAGTAGTTCCCCTGTATTTTATATTTTACTGCCAACACTCTCTCCAAGTTTTTATCATCAGTAGATGATCTAAACTGTGTCATTTTTTTAGTTACCTAGCTAAATACCATCTCACACTCAGTTTCACTGTGAGAGTTCATTAAAATACCTCTCACGAACTAACCTATCAAATTTTAGACTCCCCATCGCTGCTTTTTAATCTATTACTTCTTGCCTTAACGTTTCATCCGCTAGAACATATATCTGAGATGCCTGAAACTGAGATTGTAGTTCATCCACGGCATCAAGCTGTTTATCTGCACCTGCATTCAACCACACTGGAAACTTTTCCACAAAATACATCATGATAGAATGATGCATGGAAACCGATCAAATTCGCACAACTTTTTAATCCTCAACATTTCAGTTCTCGATGGAAATTTGTGGCAGTGTGGAACCGCGCGACCGCTATGGTCGCAGGTTCGAATCCTGCCTCGGGCATGGATGTGTGTGATATCCTTAGGTTAGTTAGGTTTAAGTAGTTCTAAGTTGTAGGGGACTGATGACCTCAGAAGTTAAGTCCCATAGTGCCCAGAACCATTTGAAGTTTTTTTTTTTTTTTTTTTTTTTTTTTTTTTTTTTTTTTTTTTTTTTAATTTGTGGACCATGTAGCCACATGTAGTAATGAAGTATTTCGAAGAGATGAGAAGAATTCCTCATTCTCATCATTCTTGAGACCATTCACAAGTTGCGAAGTACAACTAAAGTACAACTACCAATGGGTAGTAGGGTTTTTCCTTGCATGGCAATCGACCTCAAAAAGATAACCGGATTATACCACTGAATATTATACAAATTCAAACATTCAGTTTTGTAATGCGTACAGAGGCACATTTCGTAGTGTTGCTAGTGGATGTGAGGCACGATTGACAGCAAAATTACTTTGCTTTGTCAAATGTAGGTATAACTTTTGACAAAAAGAAACACAAATCCTTATTTAAATCTGATGGCAGAAACATAAAAATCCTTTCTTCGCGGGACAGTTTGTACTTAATTGAGGAATCTTGCTTATTTGCTTAGGATGTAGACGATTCACTTGCTCTTTTTCTTGAAGAGGAGCTGCTCTCGATTGAGGACTGTTTCATCTTCAGGACATATTAAGTTTGGAGGCATCCAAGTTGAGCGTTATTTTAAGATTTCACTTTATAATTGAGCAGTCTGGACAAAAGCTTCCACTGTTCAAATGAACGAAATTAAAATTTGCCCACAGAACGCCAATGGGTGCACACATGTTTCAAAATTTTAATCACCTCGACATAATGTAATTTCTGAAATTCTATAAGCTTCTCTTTTCTCTTTGTACTCCTTTACAGGAAATAGTATATGTCCACCAAATAATCGCCAGCCTGGAATGGCAGAAAAACAGCTAGCCAACTTTTACAGATGAGGAGGATATCCATCAACAAAGAGGGTTTCAAAACACCTGCAATTCCATTCTTCATTCCAGTCATTTACAGGTGCATTATCATAAATTATGGCTAAACGGTTAGTGAAAGGAATGTTACACGCCTTAAATGTGTTGAAGAAAAAGTGTTGCTATGTTGATAGCAGTGGACCCCGTTTAAGTTAAGGGGAGGTAATTTAAGCTTCTTTCAGTATTTTGAGTCGTCTTATTACAAAGCATAACAACTGTGGTAGGTATATAAATAAGAATAACCTTGCTCACTAGCGTCTGTTGAGGTATAAAATGGTCAAGCTTTCAAAGTTCCTCCGATTTTCTTTTCTCGCTGTTTGTCCTACAATTGGTACAGTTTTTGTTCTTGCATATCTGCATTTTTAGCGGTATTTCTGTACACGAACATTCTTCCGCGCATGTGACTCGCATGGTCAGCGCAGTTGATTGGCAAATTGTGTTCTAAGACATTCAGCGTTTATCACCCCGTCACTTTCATTTTTGACAACAAATTCCAGTTTTTTTATTGCTGTCCACATGATGCTTTTTTGTTTCCACGGGTTTTGAGACATTGCTTTTTCCACCGTATGGTATACAAATGTCACTCTTGGCAAAGACTAAAAAAATGGAAACAACGGACCTTTCCTGCACTTCTTAATGTACGGAAACTGTTTTTAGTACTGCTACAACAAAATGGACTTATATTTTTGCAAAACAAAGCACCGAATAAAAATAATACACACATATACATGAAATAGCCACTTACACAAAAAATAAAGCGTTTTAGGGACTCAGGTAACAAAATTAAACTTGTAACCATCCACTCTACAGATTTAAAATGTTGAATAACAACCGAGTTCACTTAAGTACTATGACAGTACACAAACACATGTACGAACAGAGCATACCACTGAGCGGTAAGGTCGTACATTTACAAAATACGCGGGAAAAAGGAAAAACATTACTCGATATACAGGTCGCACGCGACTTCCTGATTTCTATAAACTTGACGTTAATTAATTAAAAATCGCGAGAAATGATGGGATAATCGAAAGGCGAGAGAAAAACTCGAAAATCGGTAGTTTACCGTCTAAATATGGAGAGTTGGCGGGTATGTGTTATATATATTATTTGATTCTTTTGAGGTTAATGCAGAGTTTTAATTCAGCATTTTGGTTACGCATTTATGCACTCCTCAGTCATTTAAATAATTTTCATACATAATATTGAAGAAAATGTCGCCGACGCCATCAGATACCTGTTCCCAATATTCCCACTCTGAAGAGTGAGTTTCGCCGATGAGATTCGCTGTGGCAGATTTTTGTATTACGTTCTTTAAAGTTCTCACTCAATAATTTTTGCAGAATATAATACTACGGCCTTCAGGTTTTGCGGCAGTATGAGCAGATTTTGTCTGTGGACGACGCTGTTATTCAGTAACTTTAGTGAAGCGTTTTTCCTGCTAGATCATTGTCAGATTAAAGTATCGTGATTACAGTTAAAGGAAATCATCCCGTAGCACTGTGTTGAGCTACAAGGTAACCACCACACACTCCGTAATTTTGAGAGGCTCTTAGGAGTAATTAAGCTTTTAAGAGTAATTAGCAGCTTCTGATCTGTTGTACAAGTTATACATATAATTTTTCCGTTCCGCAGAATTTCTGTAAGCGTGTGCTACTGTGTTCACTTCATTTGGTCGACTCGCAGTCAGACAGTCTTCAAAGTTGATTACTGGGTAATGAATATTCATATAAGGAAGCGTAGTTTCAATATGTCAGGGCTTAGTCTAATTATTCATGGATAATAGACCAAATACAACAGAGTATACAACTTACAAGTTGGCTTAATAGCATGCCATTGCCCTCTTTCTCCAGCTGGATATACGAATCATAGCTGCACCATCTCAAGAAACCTTGGTATACTTCAACTAACTACAGTTAAAGACGGAAAAGTCAATTTAATTAAATACACTATCCACAGAGTATTTATCAGAGGACGATGAATTCCTTCTATGTGTAGTCCAAGTCTTCGGCAGTCATGACATCCTGCCTATGTGCAAGACTGCTTCGAACTTGCAGTTCTGTAAGGCGTCACTATTTAATCTCTTTGACAGCAAGTGATGTATGACAGAATCTGTTGTTAGCCGATGTGCTCGTTTTACTTACGCGGAGTGTGCCTGCGAGGCAATTTATTGTCCATCTTATCTGATGTTACAGCACGAGCGAAACCAGTCTGCGTGTAGAAATACCGTCACGTTAGTAGTACTGCCTTCTGCGATATCGTACCCCAAGAATCTTTGCAAGGGGCCTGATGTATGATACCCTTCACTTCACTGCATCGCTGTAATCGAGCACGCAGGTGCTTCATTGGGAAGGCACAATCGATTCTGAACTAGCTTCTGAAACCTAAGCACACACACTGTCTCTAACTGCCTACATACAGAACATTAATATTTCTCAGAAAGAAACGTGGAGGTGCAGGAAAAACATCGCTGCATTTTTCCTTAGAATTTTTAATAGCTCTGCCTTCTGCAAAACACAGTGCATTTCAAAATACTGTTTGACAAAAGAACGTGTTCTTCCTACTACCTTGCATATGACGTTCCGCCAAACCAAAAAACTGATAAATCAGGAAAACCTGTAAATTCCATCTTTACAATAAATGTAGTTTCAGGTGAGCAATCACAACAAAATAAAAATGCAAACGTTACAGTTTTTAGGCCTAAAATAGAAAACCACAAATTTTGTGTAATATCTTACAGAGATTTTACAGAAGGGGACCAGGTCCACTGAAGATGACACATAGGTGTCGAAATATACTGGGTGAAGAATGGAAAAGTATGCATAGCGTGTTTTAGAAGACGGAGTTCCTACAAATCCAATTTCGTAAACATGAAAAAAGAGTCAAGAGTTGCCAATCCCAAGAAGATGAAAGTTTTCCCATTTTTAACTTTGGGTAGCTACCCTCGTGTTTACTTTAGTTAGAGGAATCAGTTTTTTAATATCCATAATATTTACACACAGTTTCTTAGAATTATAGTCATTTGTAATATTTCCTGTGGCATTGCGTTCCACCACATGCTACAAAAACGAACCGCAGCAGTACAACATTCCCCAAAGCCAAGTCCTCTGCAAGGCTTTGAAGGGAACGATGGAATCCGACATGTCGAAACTTGGCGTGAAATTTTCATATGGGAAGAATACACAGATAGAAATATGTCAAAATTTTAGCTGCTAAGACACACTGCAAATATTTATAAAAATGTTGAAAACTGCCAAATTCGACTGACGGCTGAAGGAATGTAAGCCCCTAATGTGACTAACAGTCTACGCATCCGCAACATGGCAGGTGCATAGTCCTGGCTGACGACGCATCAGTAAACAACACGACACACCACAATCGTACTTTGGAAAGCGACTTTCAGTTTCTTTTTTATGCTTCTCTGCAACAATTGTTCACGGTTACTATTCGTTCGAATTTGCAACTCATTTGAAACCCGTAATAATTAGCGGTTGCCTCCGCAGTACCGCTAAGTGTTAAGAATGGAGATAAAAGTGAATTAATTTTCTTTGTGGTTTCTTCGTACAGGTACAGTATATGCTAGCTAATAAGTGTCCTTGTGCAGGTTCTAGAGTTTCACAGTAATGTGGAATCCAGTTAATGTTTTCGACCATGAAAAGATGAAATATGAAGAACACGATTTGCAATCGAAATCATCTACTTCTCCTGAAGACCTTCATATGTATTATTTATTTGTTAATGTCTTGGACATTCATTCGAATGATGTCGACATTCCGCTGGAAATCGTGGAAACGTAAGAAGAAGCAGGACATGACTCTAATGATTCCGTGAATTGTGATTCAAATGAGTATTGTTGTACTAATTAAAGTCCAGAACAAAAATATAATACTTTCATGGTCCAGAGAAGACATGTACACTAACAGCTCTTAGCGAAAGAAATGGCTGTAAATTTTTTGGTTAAAAAGAGGAGGGAGCCTTACGATAAAGAAAACTGTCGGACATTATAATTTCCGATAGCTCTCTGTCATTTCAAGTTTGTCAGCGGAACAACAACGTTAAAATGTAGCCATTTGCACGTTGTCAGTTTGCATCACCACGTTTTACGAATCTGATCAAGTACCGATAAGCAGCACAGAATGTAGAACAATTGCCACGACTATTTGTCACCCCATTCCAATTCTCTATAAATTATCTAGTAGTTAAGTGCCTGAATGCATTAATTTTTTGTTTCCATCACCCAATAGAGACTTCACATTTTATGGCGACAGATTATCATCAGGAGCTCTTATAAAATATCCCCTGTAAACATACTAAAGCCCCGAATTATGGAAGTCATTTGTAATGTAACATGAGCACTGCCAAGAATTTCTTTCCTCTGCTAGTGACTTGTGCAAATTACATTAACAACAATTTAGCTTTCTATGTGAACTGCATGTTTGAAGAAAATAGTGATTTGAGGCATTTCTGGTATGGTTTAAGTGGTTAAAATTCACGTGCGCGCTACGTGGCGCTACGTTCTCTTGTCAGGGCACTGTCTGCTTACTCGCCGCATCGCGCGCTAAACAGAAAGGGCCGTATAAACTGCTGTCATAAGTAGTTCTCCGCGCGGCACAACTGAGCAACTTAAACATTGAAAAAAAAATACTTCTAGTGCGCCTTATCAGCTAAAAGTTTGACGCTGCATTTGTAATCTTCGTGTGTGAAGAATTTCAGTATAGGTTTCGACATGGGGATTGGACCATTCCTTGTCAGTGCAGTTAAGCGAAGATAACTACGCATCGAACAGAGATTAATTTCACACAGGAAATCAATCTAATGGCTCAAGAGACTACGACCTGAGTACAGGGACACAGGTTGGCGGCTTTCGCATAGACGATAACGACACTCAAGTTGCCAAGTTCTTGATGCGTGATCATAAAATACGGCATACGTATGCTGAAAACTACACTATTTGACTGTTACCAAGGAACACTCTTACGTTGTTGAAATATATTATTGCGACATCTCATGACGTTCAAGTCGGTCACTTGGCGCACAGTGTCTGTAAGTCTGGAAGTATTGGTGACCATCAGTTATTCAACAGCAGATGTCTCTACATACTGTCTTAAATGTGTCAGTATTATAAGTATTATTACTGTTATTAATAATGGTAGAAATGTATGCTGAACTGATCTATAAGCATAGCCGATTATCGGTTCAAATGGCTCTAAACACTATGGGACTTAACATCTGAAGTCATCAGTCTCCTAGACTTAGAACTACTTAAACCTAACTAACCTAAGGACATCACACACATCCATGCCCGAGGCAGGATTCGAACCGGCGACCATAGCAGCAGCGCGGTCCCGGACTGAAGCGCCTAGAACCGCCCGGCCACCGCGGCCGGCAGCCGATTATCGATTACCTATCCAGAACTTTTCTGTTATCTTTTCTTTCGAACGGAAACGTTACTTACATTTCATATAATATGTATCTCGCATTTAATCTAAAATTTAATTGTTTCTAAAGTATTCGGAAACGGTGGCTGACCTATTAAGAATGACTGCTCCCAGTCCGAAAGAACAGACACGACACATAAAATTGCACAGACACGCCACGACAAACAATACGACTATTTCAACGCGGATGCATACCGTCGTTCGTCTCCTTACGGGAAAACAGTGAGGCTGCGAGCAATGGGGAAAATGAACGGAGTCACCATATCAGTGGTGAGCAGTATTTGGGAATTTGGTAGCGGACGGGAAGCGTATCCAGATGGTCGACTCGCTCAAGCCGACCGCTCTCGAGAAGCGGAGAATATTGGTTCGAGTCTCGCTTCGATCACAAACTCTCAACCGCAGCTGTTGAATTATTTCAGCGCCCAAAGGAGCTACGTCATATAAATTTATCTCAAATTATAGGCTGACGACCGTGGCCGAGCAGTTATAGGCGCTTCAGTTCGGAACCGCGCTGCTGCTACGGTCGCAGGTTCGAATCCTGCCTCGGGCATGGATGTGCGTGATGTTCTTAGGTTAGTTAGGCTTGAGTAGTTCTAAGTCTAGGGGGACTGAAGACCTCAGATGTTAAGTCCAATAGTGTTTAGAGCCATTTGAACTGATAATCGGCTATGCTTATAGATCAGTTCACCACACATTTCTACCCTTTACCTGACCTAAAAGACATAGCACGGAAACAGGACATCTTGATGAACAAAGAAAACATTGTTTGTCCAAAAGTTTTGGGGCTGCAACAAGCAAGCAATAGCTTTACTCATGACTTATACGATGGTGATGGAGATTGGACAAAAGCAATCAAAACTGAAATGTGCTGCACTATGTACTTACTTAACGTGTTTATGTACTTTATGAACATCGTTCAACGCATGATAAGTAGTAATTAAACGTCCCGGGAGATCAAAACTGTGTGCCGTCATAGACTCGAATTCGGGACCTTTGCCTTTCTCCGGCAAGTAAAACTACCCAAGGACGACACAGCAGTCGTCCTCACAAGTTTACTTCCACCAGGACCTCGTCTCCTACTTTCCAGGCTTCACGGAAGTTCTCCTGCGAAACTTGTAAGATTGGCACTCCTGGGAGAAAGGATACGGTGGAGAAATGTCTTAGCCACAGCCTGGGAGATGTTTCCAGCATGGAATTTTCAGTCTGCAGCGGAGTGTGATCTGATATGAAAGTTCTTGGCAGATTAAAACTCATTCGGTAGAGCACTTGCCCACAGAAGGCAAAGGTCCCGAGTGTGAGTATCAGTCTAGCACACAGTTTTACATCTGCCAGAAGTTTCATATTAGCGCACACTCCGCTGCAGAGTGAAAATTTAATTCTCTAGTAGTTTTTGTATCTTTCTTGCCATTGATAACTGTTTGAATACTAAAGATACTGTTAGTTCTACCATGGGGCATAGGTAAAAACAGACTTTTGATTTGCTGCTGTACAATCTCTTTTCGGCCGGTTAATAATTTTGCTCGGACAACGACGAGCTATTCTTCGGAAAGGGAGTGGTAGGTATTGGCCAATAACAGCGTCACATGACAATTATTGCCTTGTAATTAGTTGTGATTGATTATACTTTCCACAGAGTATTGGATTGTAACCGATGTTAAAACTTCATCTAACTACGAAAACTTTTGAACAGTAGAATATAACTCACAAAACGATAAAGCTCTTGCGTTTGAAAACTGTTGTGCCGCAGAAAGTGGGAGCAGAAAGGATAAACAGCGTTTCCATAGTGGCAGGGTGTATAGCTGAAGTCATAGGTATGGTGGAAGAGCATTTTTGAAGTTATTCCACTACTAGCTTCAAGAAAGCTGCAATATTAGAATGAGAACTTACCTTGAGGAGAGAACTGCCTTTTACGGTTATTGGCACATGTTTTTTTACAACGATGACAGCTTAAGCTTATTCTTCGATTTGACAACATCCAAGCTGCTGATGTTAACGGTAGCTCTGCTAATACTTCGTGTCCGTATTGTCTTGACGATAGTTTCTAATCACTGGTGACCGAATGGCGACGAGAAATGTTGCTATCAAATAATTTTTCGTGTTTTGAGTTTTGTTTTGCGAGTAGTAGTCTTAAAGGTACAGATACAACATACAGTATATGGTCTGCTCACATTAGTGTGACCACAACAGATGTCGATGTCAACGTGCGATAACCAATAGCAGACGTCAAGTGGTAGCATGGCAGTGGAGGTACACAAAGCGTGTCCGGGGGGACGCGGACAACAAAAAAAATGGCTCTGAGCACTATGGGACTTACCTTCTGAGGTCGTCAGTCCCGTAGAACTTAGAACTACTTAAACCTAACTAACCTAAGGACATCACACACACCCATGCCCGAGGCAGGATTCGAACCTGAGACCGTAGCAGTCGCGCGGTTCCAGACTGTAGCGCCTAGAACCGCTCGGCCACTCCGGCCGGCGTGGACAACAATACAGTCGTTGTCTTAATGGGGAAACGGATTGATTAAGCTAACATCCAAAAGGGAATGATCATTGGCTTTCGGGCCAAGGGTGGAAGCATTCCCGGAATGGCCAAGTTTGTAACCTTTTCGCGTGCCGCCAAAATGGCGCTATTCAAACACGGCGACGAGCCAACTGTCGTGCACCACGGGCCATAGATGGCAGCGGTGAACGACGGATGCGGAGATGTGTACGGGCGAGAAGACGTGCAACTGTTGAGCAATCGACCGCCCAGATGAACCAGGGGGCTACCAAAAGTGTCTCCTAGCGACGGTTCAGAGAACGTTGCTGAGTTTGAACCTCAGGCGCCTGGTTAATGGAACCATGCTGCCTGCTGTTCACTGGCGACAGAGGCTGGAATTTGCTCATCAGTACAGCAACTGGAAGTCCACAGAGGGCCGAAAGGGGGCCTTTTCAGATGAAGCACGTTTGATGCTCCAACGGACACATGAGCTTAAAACCTGCGAAGATCCCGACACATAGTCCCCGCCCACCCCACTTAAGCTCCGCCCCTGATCAGCGAGATGCTCCGCCCAACCGGAGCAAAACGGTACACATCGTCGCAGATATGTTACTCCTAGAACGAGAACTAGAAAATGAACAATTTCCAACGTATAATGCAAAGACTTTAAGTTTCAGGCATTAATGTAAACGTTTACAGACACGACTACGATTATAACTGTGTGTTATTGATGAAGTAGAAGTGTCTATAACTTAAAATGGATTTCCGGTACCTAATGGTATTTACAACAAGCGGAACAAAAAATCACGAATGATTTAAAATAATAAATGAAAGCGAAGTACAAACGTGCTGTCTGTTAATTATAATGTGAGCCAATTATCATCAAATTAATCGCTTAATATAACGTGATCTTTCGGGAAAACTACACTTCGCAAATAATGTGGTTGGAAATGTTACGTATGTCGGTAATAAAAGCTTACGATGCCGCAGATGGCAACAGAGTTTATTTCTTTTATTCATCCAAAAAAATCATTCCAGATTATAAGACACAGAACAAAGACAAACCAAAACAGCAGAGTAAAAATACTGTGTTATGTCAGTAGAGACATAAATGTAAGCTTTAGCCACCAAAAAGCGTGCACTATTTGCATTAGCTTCACTATCTTGCTTCTAGTCTCTGTATCTCAAACATCCAAAATATTCTGCTACGGAATAGAAGCAATAATCTAATAAGAATAGACAGGCCTACTTGTTTACAATATCCTCACTTGACTCAATATTTTTATGTTTATAAAATGTAGCTTGACTCATTAGACCTAAAGAAATGAAGAATATAAAAATCATACTGATAACAAAAACGTTATGAAGACAGTCGTATTTTCCATACGCAAATGCAGGTAGTGTTTCCGGTCTTCCGTTGTGAGGGAACTATAGGGGGTGGGGTGAGGTCCCGTTCGTGAGCGAGGTATGGGGGTGGGGTGAGGACCCGTCGTGGGCGAGCTGAGTGCGGGGTGAGTGTCGCAGGGAGGTAGAGTGGGGGGGATCCTCGCTGGGATCTTCGCAGGTTTTAACGTTTGCTCAACGGACACATGGCCGGCAACCTTCAATATTCGTTGGAATAGCTCAGGCCGATAGAGGGAGCCATATGGTCTCGGGATTGTTTTTGTGGCATTCCCTGGCTGATCACCTCGTTCTGGAAGCCACAATGGATCAACGAAAGTCTGCATGTATCCTTGTGGCCTATGTCTACCCTTTATATGCAATTTATTTCCTCGGCTCGAAGACATGTACCAACAGGACATTGCAACATGTCACGCAGCTCGCACTGCACGTGCGTGGTTTGGAGAGCAACAAGATAAGTTTACCGTACTACCCTGTCCACCACACCACTTCGACTTTTAAAGGCAATTGAGATTCTGTGGACCAGGCAGATTGTGCTGTTTGTGCAGTGGATCCTCACTCGAGAATACTAGCGCAGCTGGCCACAGCATGGCTCCTCATCCCTGTCAGAACCTCACTGACTCCCTTCCTGCACATCGTCTCGCAGCGATCCACACTGAAGAAGGCTGTTACTCGGGTTTTTGACTGGTGGTCACATTAATGTGACTGGACAGTGTATGTGCGGACATGCATCGTTGGTATTATTTTTTTCAATTTTGCTCTGTTTCATTGTCTTACATTGTAAGGTGGCAGATTTGCACCTTACATGAGACCTTTACAAATCGCAATGAGAATGTAAAGATGACACCTAAAGTAACTCGAGAGTTATGAGAACATTTGCCTATCAATATGTAATGCAAAAAGCCATGACAGTCAATCAACGGTAATTAACACACCATTCCTATACCATGCATGTCTTTGAGTGGAAGGTAGAACAGGGAACGCGAGTCGAGTAGCTTTAGTTTTGAAAATCCAGCTCGACAACAGTGTAGCGAAGCCGCGCTGCAGGAGTTATGCTGGCAACCACTTAAAGGGGTGGCAGAAAGGAGGACAGCGACCCCGGGCCAGGTGATTCAAGATGGAGGGCCACCTGTAGCGATGGAATCAGTACAAGAGCAGAGAAGAAGCTTTAGAAAACTGCGTTTCGAAATTCCAATGGGATACGAACAAAAGCAAGTGATGCATTTTGGTCCAGCGAGTGCGACACATGGAAAGGTCAATGTCTAGAACGGGCACAAAACGTCTGATTGGCGGAAACTCACTAGGAAGGACAAAACTACTGAAGTTTCGACGCAGTTTCATAGAAGGGACATTGCGATTGGCGGAGGGTGTTTCTACAAAATAAGAGGAACGCTCGTATTGGTCGAAAAAAGCCGTGACGTGAAAAAGGAAACCAAGTGGAGGGAGGCAGTTCTGCCATGAGTAGGACAAGAGAGAAATTTTGTGAGGAGACTCTTCTCTGAACTGGCATCAAGTGCAGAACGGCGCGCTTAACGCTCCATACGACGCAGAGAAGAAATTGGTGTGGACGTTGCGTTCACAGCGGATGCACTCCAGCTAAAATTAGCTGTGGCAACGTTTAGCTACAACTGTGGAGAAATGAACCAGCCAGATTAGTTAATTGTTCTTGCGAGAACTGAGAGGGCACTATAATATTCACGCTGCTCCAACCATGCGCGTGTATATCGCCACGTAATAAGACTAGGGCTGAGTACATGTTTTCTCGCATAACGAGAAACATAGGGGAAGTTTCTGCCGGAAACTTCAGCAAAGGCTAGTTTAGTTTTGTAGGAATTTCAGTGGGAGAGAGTGGCCTTGCAGACAGCAGCACATCGCATCTTAAGGCAAATACCGCGTGCAGAGGCGTAAACTTTGTTGGTGCACCAGCTTGCGTCCACTATAAACTCAAGCGGCCTTGGGTAATCTTGCGCTCAAATTTGTCACTTGACTAACCATCCACAATAGACTTGATTGTCATCCTATATAGTACCGAACTTTGAACCGGAATCGGACGATTTTAGTAGTACTGACCAACATCATAACGTATGTGTAGGAGCAGTTTTGTAAAGAAACGTCCAATTAAACTTTCATGTTATTGTGCTTAGGATTAATATAACGAAACTTCCAATTAAACTTTCATAATATTGTGCTTAAGATTAATGTTTTTTCAGAGAGTTAATATTTAACATTGTTATGTATAAACTTATTTCACTTTTGATGTTGGCAAGATGCCTTATCCATTGCGCTGTTTTTATGTTGGCGAGTTGAAAACAGTTTAAAAAGCTGTAATTTGGTGAGAAATATTGCGAAATTAAACTTGTAATTTCACCTCACACAGCTGTTCTCAATTCAAGAATAACCAAGCAAAAAAGAACAAACCCCCGCAACATTACAACAGAAATTCATTTAGAGAGCTGACTTTTTGTGTTACTGAGTTGTACCGAAGCACCGAGCTTCAAAATACATTCAGGTGCATTTTAAATAGATCAAGAGCTAATCCTTTCCCGATTAAGGCTCCTAATAGCTCATAATAATTAGCGTAGTGGAGAGAGCCCATTTTTCAGCTGCCAGCAAGCATTTTAGTATCACAGAACTCCAGCCAACGAGTCAGTGAGGCAGGACGGTGATAAGTGTGTTTCTGGAACCTACGCTTGCATATTACCTCTGCAGCGGCAAAAGCAAAAAGTCGTTTTCTTCCATTGACGCCTGCGAGGGCTATTCAGAATGTAAGGTCTGATAGTTCGCGAAATGGAAACGACATTGAAAATCCCGTGAAGCTCTGCACAGATGTGTTGGGCAGTGTCTGTCGTATGCCTGCCGATCGCGTCACGTCATTCTTTTCATTTCTGAGCACACAGCGAACACGAGAAGATGCCTAGAACTATAGTGTCTCCCGCAAAGTAAGGGTTCCTGCTGCGGAGTTTCGCCTGATTTCGTGCATGTCCATGTAACGTACCTGTCATGCAGTTCCTTTTTCATGACAATATCGCACACTGTAGGAACAATGAGGAGGCCCTTGCAGCGTTTTCGATGGGAATGTTTGATCACTCACCTTACAGGCCGGACTTGGCTATGAAGACAACATTAGGGCACAGGCAGCGAACTGCAGGTCAACGTAGAGAAGTGGCGGAATGCACAGACGACTGACTTCTGCAATGAGGTGTTGGAAAGTTGATACAACGCTACGACAAATGTCTACGTCGAGGCGGCGACTGTGTAAAGAAGTTGCTGGAAGGCATAGCAAACTGTTGCAAATAAAACGTATTTGATTTTCACTGTGGTTTCCATTCCGCGACCAATCGGACCTTACTTTCCAAATAGCCCTCATGTATGCTTAGAAGCGCTACGCCACAGAGCACCTATCATGCATCCGATCCCAGAATGACGGCAGCATTGTACAACAGAACGACGTTACATCAGTAGTGATAGGATTAGTCGTACATATTTCGTTCGCAGGAGCTACATCGAAGACTTGGGCACTTTCTAAGCCCAGGGTACCACATAATTTGCGCCGATACAGATGATGGATAAAAACGATGCGCAATTTTAATGAAATACGCAATGTTCTATACTACTCACTTTCTGCATCATTTTGGTTTCTTACTGCAGGAAGTGGGGTTGATTTTATACATGGCGGGAGTTCTTGTCAGTGTATAGATTTCAAAGCGAAATTGTGACGTAGTATCGCTTGAGAACGACTGTAGATCCTAAGGCAGTACTACAGAATTTTAACGTTCACCACTCAGGATGAGATACGGAGATGACTGAAGACAGAACAGGTAAACCAAGCCGAAACATGCACTGAAAGAACCTAGTTTCGTTGAACGACAAGTCACTTGTTCTTTAAACTTACCACAAACAGTTATTGAGAAATACTTACTGAAAGGATTAACTTCTGATTTAGTGGAGCTGCGGATAATGGAAACACATGAAGATCTTGGCAGTTTTGTAAACGAAATATTTATAGTCAATTAACTAAACCAAGCACTTTGTGGGTTAAAAGTCTCCACGTCCAGTCAAGAAACAACTCATGATACGGCTTCAGTCACTGAAAGGACAGCAGTTCTTTCAATAAAATATCAGGTACGGTACCAAAAACTGGAACTGGTAGATGAACGGAGCGGTTCTAGGCGCTTCAGTCCGGAACCGCGCGACCGCTACGGTCGTAGGTTCGAATCCTGCCTCGGGCATGGATATGTGTGATGCCCTTAGGTTAGTTAGATTTGAGTGGTTATAAGTTCTAGGGGACTGATGACCTCAGATTTTAAGTCCCATAGTGCTCAGAGCACTTTGAACCATTTGTAGATGAACGAGTCGTTTGTGTAAGGAAACGTAGGGAAAATTCCAGAGAGGTCACTCAGTCACCGGCTCGCAAGTATTAAAGATTCTGGAAAATAAATCATAGACTGTAGTGTCGATATGAATACCATGGACTGATTCCTTGGACGACTATTGGTTTTCGGAAACGTCACTACACAAATGATATCCTTATATCACTGATTACAGATACCCTGCTTCGAGTCAGTTCAGGTGGATGTCTTGTATATAGCTAATGCACATGATAACACATTCTTACCTCTCTTAGCCAAAAAAAAGTAATCGAACAAATTCCAACCAATTTTATGAACAATATGTTGTGGAAATGAAATATAAGCAAACTGGTCTTGCAAGAACGAGCAAAAGCATCAATCTTGTCTCCGTTCCTGTTTAACACACTAATAATTCACTTAACGCGTCATCTTAAATCCACAATATAAGCTTCTACAATAGGGAGTACATATTACAGACTGACAGGCACCAGTTATCAGCAGTATGTGCTTTGAAATTAGCAGCACATGACTTTCACGTCCAGAGGCTGAGGACAAACATATGTTTTCACTGAAGAAAAGTTCCAGTGAAATTTCAATGAAAACATGATACCGAAAAGAACGCAAAACAATAAATATACTGACATTATGCTTGATAATCGAGATATGACTTCATAATAATCAAGTCATTTTCATAGAAGTAGCCGAACGAGAAAAGGGCTAGACAACTTAACGTTGTGCAACATGTTCGAAATTCTCAGAAAAATATGTACAGATTACAGGGAACGCCGAGTAATATACATTATACAAGATTGAACTACTGGAATGTAAAACCAAGAGAAAAAGTTCGGTTAAAACGGTCCTACTGCTGAGCCCGTAAGTCGAAAAAGGAATGACGGCAATAAAAGAAAGGTCCAAGAGCGGAATTAAAATTCTGGGTGGGAGGATATCGGTGATAAGATACGCTGAAGACATTGCTACCCTCAGTGAAAGTGAGGAAAAATTACAGGAACCTCTGAATGGAATTAACATTTTAATGAATGCAGAATACACACATACAGAAAACCAAAGAAAGATGAAAGTATTGACAAAGAGTAAACATGAGGTCAGCAATAAACTTTAAAAAAATGTATACCACTTAGTAGATGAAACGATCGAATTGTGCTACCTAGAGAGCAAAATAACAGATGACGGGCTAGGAAAGAAGAATTTAAGAAGCACACTAGCACAGGCAAAGATAGCAATCCTCGCTACAAGCAGTCTACTAATATCAAACACAAGCCGTAATTTGAGTAAGACTTTTCAGAGATTGTACATCTGGAGCACAAGTGTTACATGGACTTGGAGGAAAACTGAAGGGAAGAGAACAGAAGCGTTGGAAACGAGATTTTACAGTAGAATGCTAATGATGAAGTCTAATGATAAGTTCTAGATGGAAAAGGCGTGGAAAGTAAAATATGGAAAAGAGTTGCAACAAAGAAATGAGATGAGGACTGAACCAAGTCATATGGTCGATTATTTTTGCTCATATCCGAGGCGCTGGGGTGGTGTTCTCAAAGACATTCAGTCTGATATGCGGGATATTATGGCTGTTTTAAGACTCGAATGGTGAGATGTGGCAATCGGTATTTGTTGGAGAAAGGTGTCTGGTCTGTGACGTCATGTCCTTCTGCGCCTGGCACGAGAGGAGAGATGTGGAGAGACCTGCAACCGAGGCGAAAGACAATTTTTGGACGCGTGTGATGACGGCGGTTATGTGGTGTGCCTGGAACGTTTGAGGGAGCGAACAGTGTGTTCAAGGTCTTAGTCCCACCAAAGGGATTAGTCATGCTAAAGATCACGGCGGAACTGTGCTACAAACGTGTTTCTGTTAGAATCTTGATAGGATATTCAGCACGCCATTGACCGAAGACATTTGGAAAAAGGTGTTTCAAGGAAGGAGTGCGTTCATTTACACAGATTTCATTCCAATGATACTTGAGGTAAGGCGAGCTGACTTGCACCTAGCGATGTATTGCAAAAAGTATCTTGTTGGTGTTGAGGCCAGACACAGGTGGCATGAGAAACTTGGGAATCTGACTGGTAAAGGCGTGGGTAAATATTACGTAATTATTTCTTCATCCCGCGCAGATATGATAAAAGTGGGAGGACATGCATAAAGAGAATGTAAAAAGGTATTATGTAGTCTTAAATTTGTTTATTGTATGTGAGTCTTACGACAGCGAAGTTTTATGAAGTTAAGTTACTGATCTTTCTTACAAAGATTCGCCGTGGTCTTCCCATTTCAACAAAGGTCGTCTACCCCTTTCTCCGGAGTATGGCAACTGGAATAATCAGAGATGTTCTGAAAATAAAACATCTGCAATATCTTCAAGCTCTTTGGATTGAAAAGTAACTTGTTTTGACTATTTAAATGATTGAGAATGTTGGCAAAATTTTGTGTTCTAACAAAATTTATTTTTTTAAACAAGACATAAATTATACTAAACAAGTTATAGATTGAATACCCTAAATATAGAAAGAAAAACGCTAAAATTTTCATATATCAGCTGATTTACGTTTTTAATTAAAGCTATCTTATTTAATGGATTTTTCTAAAATTATGATCTTAAGTCTAAAATTTTTATAATTTTAAAAAGCTGGAAATTTTAAGCAGAAAAGGTGGTAAAGCACATTATGAGTAAGTTTTTTATATTAATCCTTTTTAACTGATAGTGGAAGGTTTCATATTTAAATCTGTTGAAAATTTTGAAGGTCTTGTGGTTAAATTAATGTATGATGCCAAAGACTGTGTATATTATTCTACAGTGGACATTCTTTTAACATTATGAGTAAAAACGATTACTTAACAGAATTTAAATGGTTTTGGGTCGTTTTCTGAAATTATGTAGATGAAAGTTTTAAAGTTTTGATTATCTGTCACCTTAGTAGGACACGGTATGGCTCCTCAGCCAATGTTGTGTTCGTGTGTTGGGCTACTCTACCTCAATAAAGTGTTAAACTTGGTTTTTGGCTTTCAGTATACAACCACTTTGCTCCACTCCCCACAAATCCGTCTCTATCGTTTCAAAGATATTAGCGCATTAGAGTAAATCGTTTATTTTTCCTCTAGTTCTTCATCCAGCACCAAGCGAATTATTCTTGAATTCCAAAGTAACCTGTTCCTTCAACTGTTAAGGGTTCCCACAGCTTACTCTACCACCTTTCCTTTGTGGTACTTCTCTTCGAACTTCATCTGTCCACATCATTTTTAACACTGTTTGGTAGCCCTACATTCCAAACGCTTTCAATTCCTTCTCACAATTTGCAATGATCCACTTCCATAAAATGTTGTACTCTGAACGTACACTTTCAGAATACTCTTCATTTCTATATTAATGTCTGATAGCAACAGAGCTCCTTTACTTTCTTCGTCTACTAATCTGCCTCTGATAACTCCGTTGTTTCTGACATCCTGTGTAATATTATTTCCTCAAACTAAGAATTTTTTCATACCTTCCCCTACTGTGCCGACCCGATGTCTGATTTTAAATAAGTCGTTTTTATCCTTTCTACTACTCCTCCTAGCCTTCATTTTTTCTTTGTTTCCCCTTGAAACATATTTGTGCAACGTAGTACGTACAATCCTTTCATTAGCTCTTCTCCTAAATGTTACACCCGAGTGTTACAATTGTCCACATCTGTCATAAACATACAGTGTGTGTTCTAACGTATTAGCAACCTGAGCCAAGAGAGTTACTCCGCTATTCTTGAGTCTCTTATACCGGACTGCATCACTTCATTATAAAAGAATTCCTTCACAGCGATTAAATATTGCATCGGTAAAAGCCCGAATTTCCTCCACATATTCAAATCGAAACAGATCGAGATCTAGTCTCTGTTGGTGCAGTATTCTGCGAGTACGCAGTGATGTACGGCACCGCACACAACGCATACGGTATCAGATGAAAGACGTGCGGAAACAATGTAAAGCTACGAACAAAAGCCGACGTTGCGCGTCGGACAATAAATCAGCAAGTGTTAACTGAGGCGCAGAGTCTGCTATTCATATTCGGTCTGTATTTCCGCGGCGTGAAAGCTGCGCCGCTCCGTTCTTGTCTTCCGTTTCGCGCAATTTTTAAAATTTTATTTCTGAAGTTGTAAGCTTCCGTTGCTGTAACTGTTTAAAGGGCGAGAACATTTTTCACTTGACTGAGGGAAAATGAACGCGGTCAGCATACTGTTTATCATCAGGCAGTGAAGAACCTCTGAAAATTAAAAAATATCGTAAGAAAATGAGCGTAATGCTTAACTATTAAAAATGCACTTACCGCAATTGGCATCTATACCTATAATTTTCATGAGGCTGGTTTGAAAACAAATTGCATGTCTTATTAATGTGCGTTATTTTTCATGTGTTTTTTCACTCGACGTCCCTTGAATAATGATTTACTTATAAGTTGAGCGTTAACGAATTCTTGTAACTCTATTGCTGCTTATTAGGAGAGTAATTTGCCGTGACTTTAATTGGCACCTAAACTCAAGACCTTGATTTATTAGTAAGCAATTTACATCTTTGCGTATTACTGGTTCTGTACGTTTGAGGGACCGGAATTCGCAGACGCACAGAAATTAAGTCGGTGCGTGCTTCGTCGTCATTAAATTCGTGTTCTCCGGTACGAAAACTTGACCATGATCCTGCGTGTCATAATAGATTGATTTACCATTGTTCGACAGCTCCATTCGATAATACGTACCAACCGATAGGATGGTTGGAAATGTGGAAACTATAAAAGTCGGGACACACACACACACACACACACACACACACACACACACACACATCTTCTAGAGTTCTCTGCCGAGAAAAGATAGTTCAGTCACCATTTCAGTTGTGTCTCGTAAAGGGCAGGAAGTGCTAGTAAGTACTAGGACCGCTTGTTTGTCCTCTTCGCCGAAAAATCCTCACCTGTACAGGAAAGTTAGTCATGATCAAGAGCTCGCTAATGTAGAAGGCAGTACAAATTGCAACACAGAAGACACAAAACGTTCATAGGAAAGTTCTACTTCTAGCTTGGTTTTCTAGAACGAGAAATTCTAATTTGAAATTTGTTGGAAGCTGCAGAGCAATCTTCAGAAAGAAGACCTAGCTGCAAATTTAAACATGTTAGAGACTTCAGAGACTCACCAATCGGGAGGTGATTAGGCCACTAAAAATCACAAAATGAACCAATATTTTAGCCAAGCCAATACTTTGCAAAAATCATTATGTCACAAATAGTGGTAAAATGACTATAAGAAATCTTATAAATGGAAAAATGACCTACATAATGACAGTAAAATTGGCACAGTCGTTCTCCCAGGATTGGAGCTTATGAGGGCCTATAATATGATACAGCTTTACACGCGTGACCCAAAGAAGTTTAGAAATTCGGAAAATTGACAAGTAGATTGGGAAATTATTTAAACCTATAAACATTTACATATTTAAAGGTAATGAATTCTTATACAGGTGACGATCTATAGGTCTGCATGAAATATATTTAGTATACTGTCCACATCACAGAAAAATAATTACAATGTTGTAACATGTTTGGATCGGTTGTATTAGCTATAATGGACAGGACAGCTCGTCTGATAACACCGTGTAACATTAAATGACTCCTTCCTAAACGTGCTGCCACTGTAACGTACACTAGACAAGTTATTGCACGTGCTTAGAGAAAAGGGAGTGTCATGAGTTTTTCGATTCGTATGACGCAGGCCACCACGATTTTCGCTCATGTTGCGATCTTTTTCTCTCAAAGTAGCTTCCATACACCACATATTCAGTTAATTACTTTATATATTCTAACTTGTCCTCTGAAATATTTGCCCTCTACGATTCACACAACTACCTCGGAAATTTCCTCATCTCGTATCATCTTGTACATGATAAACTTACGAAATCTGTCGTGAATTTAGATTGAAGAGTGGAAAAGTAGACAAGGGACGCATTAACTACGTTCGACTGCAGATCTAAAGGAATTTAGAAATGACTCTCTGACATGCGAAGAATACTATATGCAACAACCGAACTTGAAAAAGAAGTTAGTAACAGTAAGGCAAGATTTAAGAGAAAACAATATAGTTTCATCGGTTTTGTCGAACAAGAACCCCAGCAGACAACGTAAAATGGTGCCCATGTAAACATGATTGTATCAAACGAGCACCACTTTCTCCGAAGCAAATCGACGGGCACTATTTTTTTTTCAAGGCTTCAAATACGTACTGGAATATTTCGACACAGTTAGCGCACAGCGGTAGGTGGACACTTAGCAGAAACTGAAGCGCGTCATCAAGCCCCAACGTCCAGGACGTTGACGGACGGCATCATTCTGTTGCATGATAAGGTCCGCTCTTATCTTGCCAAGGATGCTTCAACTATGCTTCAGAAGTTTCACAGGGAAACCCTTACACACCCTCCATACAGTCGCAACCTCTACCCATGCGATTTCTGTGTATTTAGAGCACCTAAGAACGACATTGTGGCCGTCGGTTTCCTTCGGACAAAGAGGTGCGCGCCTGGGTGCAATCACGTTTCCATAATTAACTGGAAACATTTTGCCATGAAGGCATCGACTGTTTTGCCCCACAGTGGAATAAACGGATTAACAGTCACGACGATTGCTTCTAAAATATTCGATTACTTATTCCTTTTCCATCTGAATTGTTTTTATTTGGTTTTTATTTGACTGCCCCTTATAGACTATACAGAACAATTATTTCAGGATGTGGAGTGAGATTGTCACATTAACAAAACATTGTAGCTGCTGCATCATACCACTCGAAAAACTGATGACATTTTAGGTGACTTTACCACCGCGTTACAGGGGTGTGACAGGATACTGGAGGTTATTGGTTATCCATGCATGGAGGTATCTCAGTGAAACGATATAGGTGTGATTTTGTTCCAAGATAGATCTAATGACGGAATATGTATTCCAAAATCGGTCATGTGCGTTACACTGAGGGGAGGGGGGGGGGGGGGAGGCATGGGATACCTCCTAATACATGTGTCGGGCTTCCTTTTGCCCAGTGTACTGCGGGGCAACTCGACGTGACATGACATGACTCAACATGTCGTTGGAGGTCTCCTGAAGAAATGTTGAGCCATGTTGTCTCTAAAGCGGTCCATAATTGCGAAAATATTGCCGGTGCAGGATTTTGTACGTGAACTGATCTCTCGATTAGGTCCCATGAATGTTCGATGGGATTCATGTCGGAAGATCTGAGTGCCCAAATCATTCTCTCTAATTGTCCAGAATGTTCTTCAGGCCAATCGCGAACAGTTGTGGCTCGATCGCATGGTGCAAATGGCCTACAAGTAGTCGAACATAACCATTACCAGTCAATGATCGGTTCAGTTGGACGAGAGGACCCAGTCCGTTCCATGTAAACACAACCCACCTCCAGCTTGCACAGTGCCTTGTCCATATAACTTGGGCCCATGGCTTCGTGGGGGCCTGTGCCACATTCGAGCCCCAACATCAGCTCTTACCAACTGAAATCGGGACTCACCTGGCCAGGCCACGGTTTTACAGTCGCCTAGGGTGCAATCGATATTGTCACGAGTCCAAGAGAGGCGCTGCAGGGGACTTCGTTCTGTTCAAATGGTTCAAATGGCTCTGAGCACTATGGGACTTCACTGCTGTGGTCATCAGTCCCCTAGAACTTAGAACTACTTAAACCTAACTAACCTAAGGACATCACACACATCCATGCCCGAGGCAGGATTCGAACCTGCGACCGTAGCGGTCACGCGGTTCCAGACTGTAGCACCCAGAACCGCACGGCTACTCCGGCCGGCTTCGTTCTGTTAGCAAAGGCACTTGTGACGGGCATCTGCTATCATAATCCATTAACGCCAAACGTCGTCGCACTGACATGTTGGATACGATCGTCTTACGTTTCACAATGATGTCTACGGTAATATCACGTAGTGCTACTTGTCTGTCAGTACTGATAACTCTACGCAAACGTCACTGCTCTCGGTCGTTGAGTGAAGGCCATCGACTATCGCGTTGTCCTTTGTGAGAGGTAATGCCTGAAATATGGTATTCTCGGCATAGTATTTGCACTGTGGTTCTCGGAATATCGATTTCCTAAAAAAAATTTCGCCCGCATCTCGTGGTCGTGCGGTAGCGTTCTCGCTTCCCACGCCCGGGTTCCCGGGTTCGATTCCCGGCGGGGTCAGGGATTTTCTCTGCCTCGTGATGGCTGGGTGTTGTGTGCTGTCCTTAGGTTAGTTAGGTTTAAGTAGTTCTAAGTTCTAGGGGACTTATGACCACAGCAGTTGAGTCCCATAGTGCTCAGAGCCATTTGAGCCAGCCTAAAAAATTTCGGAAATGGAATGTCTCATGCGTCCAGCTCCAGCTACCATTCTGCGCTCAAAGTCTGTCAGTAGCCTTATAATCACATAGGAAACCTTTTCACATGAATCATCTCAGTACAGAGACAGCTCTCCTAACGCACTTCCCTTTTACACGTTCTGTACGGCTTGCAGCCATGGTCTGGGATAGCGTCCTGGATTCACAATCAAAACGTCTTAGGTCCCAGGTTCGAATCCCACCAGTGTTTAAATTTTGATTTATAATCAGCACTGGAAGCTGAAGACTTCCGGCATAAGAAGTCACCCTCATTCTTCCAACGGCCTTGTCAAAGAGGGCGGATGAGCGGACAGAGGTTAAAGGCACTCTCTTGTCCTAGGGGTGGGGAACTGCCCCTAAAGGCGGAAGAATCAGCAATGATCAACGGCATGAGGATGCAGAAGACAATGCAAACCACTCCATTAAAGACGCGTAACGTGTATCCACAGGACATGTGGCCCGTAATTGAAGAAGGGTCATGATGATCTCTCCATTGGCAAAAGATTCCGGAATAGTCCCCATCGGATCTCCGGGAGGGGACTGCCAATGGGGAAGTTACCACGAGAAAAAGATTGAATAATCAACGGAAGGGTAACGTTCTACGAGTCGGGGCGTGGAATGTCAGAAGCTTGAACGTGGTAGGGAAACCAGATAATATAAAAAGGGAAATGCAAAGGCTCCATCTAGATGTAGTAGGGGTCAGTGAAGTGAAGTGGAAAGAAGACATGGATTTCTGGTCAGATGAGTATAGGGTAAGATAAACAGCAGCAGAAAATGGTATAACAGGAGTAGGATTGGTTATGAATAGGAACGTATGGCAGAGAGTGTGTTTCTGTGAACAGTTCAGTGACAGGGTCGTTCTTATCAGAATCGACAGCAAACCAACACCGACAACGATAGTTCATGTATACATGCCGACATCGCAAGCTGAAGATGAAGAGATAGAGAAAGTGCATGAGGATATTGAAAGGGTAATACAGTATGTAAAGGGGGATGAAAATCTAATAGTCATGGGAGATTGGAATGCAGTTGTAGGGGAAGGAGTAGACGAAAATGTTACAGGAGAATGTGGGCTTAGGACAAGGAATGAGAGAGGAGAAAGACTAACTGAGTTCTGTAACAAGTTTCAGCTAGTAATAGCAATATGGAAATTTATGGTAAGGTCTTATGGGACCAAACTACTGAGGTCATCGGTCCTTAAGCTTACACACTATTTAATGTACTAACTTACGCTAAGGACGACACACACACCCATGAATGAGGGAGGACTCGAACCTCCGACGGGGGCAGCCGCGCGGACAGTGACAAGACGCCTTAGACCTTGCGGCTATCCCGCGCGGCGCTAGTAATACCGAATACCCTCCTCACAAGAGGAGGAGGTATACTTGGAAAAGTCTGGGTGATACGGGAAGATTTCAGTTGGATTATGGTCAGACAGAGATTACTGGATTGTAAGGCCTGCTCAGGAGCAGATATAATCACAATATAGTAGTGATGAAGAGTAGGTTGAAGTTTAAGACATTAGACAGGAAGAAACAATAAGTAAAGAAGTAGGATACGGAAGTACTAAGGAATGACGAGAGACGCTTTAAGTTATCTAAGGTTATAGATATAACAGTATAAGGAATAGCTCAGTAGGCAGTACAGTTGAAGAGGAATGGACATCTCTAAAAAGAGCAGTCACAGAAGTTGGGAAGGAAAACATAAGTTCAAAGAAGGTAACTGCGAAGAAACCATTGGTATCAGAAGAAATACTTTAGTTGATTGCTGAATGGAGGAAGTACAAAAATGTTCTGGTAAACTCAGGAATACAGAAATACAAGTCGCTGAGGAATGAAATAAATAGGAAGTGCAGGGAAGCTAAGAAGAAATGGCTGCAGGAAAAATGTGAAGACATCTAAAAGGAAATGACTGTCTGAAGGACAGACTCAGCATACAGGAAAGTCAAAAAAACCTTCGGTGACTTTAAAAGTATGGGTGGTAACATTAAGAGTGCAGCGGGAATTCCATTGTTAAATGCAGAGGAGAGAGCGGATAGATGGAAAGAATACATTGAGAGCTTCTATGAGGGGGAAGATTTGTCTGATGCGATAGAAGAAGAAACAGGAGTCGATTTAGAAGAGATAGGGGATCCAGTATTAGAATTTAAAAGAGCTTTGGGGGACTTAAGGTAAAATAAGGCAGAAGGGATAGATAACATTACATAAGAATTTTTAAAATCATTGGGGGAAGTGGCAAAAAGACGAATATTCACTTTGGTATGTTGAATGTATGAGTCTGACGACTTACCATCTGACTTTCGACAGAGCATCATTCACACAATTCCGAAGAATGCAAGACCCGACAAGTGCGAAAATTACCGCACAATCAGATTAACGGCTCATGTATCCAAGTTGCTTATAAGAATAATATACAGAAGAATGGAAAACAAAATTGAAGATGCGCTACATGACGATCAGTGTGGTTTTAGGAAAGCTAAAGGCACAAGCGTGGCAATTCTGACGTTGCGGCTAATAACGGAAGCAAGACTACAGAAAAATCTAAGCACGTTCATAGGATTTGTCGACCTGGAAAAAGCGTTGGACAATGTAAAATGGCGCAAGATGTTCGAAATTCTGAAAGAAGTAGGGTAAGCTATAGGGAGAGACGGGTCATATATAGTATGTACAACAGCCAAGAGGGAATAATAAGAGTGCACAACAAAGAACGAAGTGCCCGTATTAATAACGGTGTAAGACAAGGATGTAGCCTTTCTCCTCTACTGTTCTATCTGTATATCGAGGAAGCAATGAAATAAAAGTAAAGTTCAGGACTGGAATTAAAATTCAAGGTGAAAGGATATTAATGATACGACTCGCTGATGACATTGCTATCCTGACTGAAAGTGAAGAAGAATTACAAGATCTGCTGAACGGAATGAACACTCGATTGAGTACACAATATGGACTGAGAGCAAATCGAAGAAAGACGAAGTAATGCGACGTAGTAGAAATGCGAACAGCGAGAAACTTAACATCAGGATTGATGGTCACGAAAGTAGATGAAGTTAAGGAACTCTTCTACCTAGGCAGTATAAAACCAATGACGGACAGATCAAGGAGGACATCAGAAGCAGACTAGCACTGGCAAAAAGGGCATTCCTGGCCAAGAGAAGTCTACTAATATTCAACATAGGCCTTAATTTGAGGAAGAGATTTCTGAGACTGTACGTCTGGACTACAGTATTAAATGGCAGTGAGACATTGACTGTGGGCAAACCAGAACAGATGAGAATCGAAGCATTTGAGATGTGGTGCTACAGACGAATGTTGAAAATTAGGTGGACTGATAAGGTAAGGAATGAGGAAGTTCTACGCAGAATCGGAGAGGAAAGGAATATGTGGAAAACACTGGTGATGAGGAGGGACAGGATGATACGACATCTGTTAGGACATGAGGGAATGACTTTCATGGTACTAGAGGCAGCTGTAGAGGGTAAAAACTGTAGAGGAAGACAGGGATTGAAGTACATTCAGCAAATAATTGAGGACGTACGTTGCAAGTGGTAGTCTGAGATAAAGAGGTTAACACAGGAGAGGAATTTGTGGCGGGCCGCATTAAACCAGTCAGAAGACTGATAAAAAAAGGGCGCACCAGAACTCCATCGACAAACTTTAAGAAGTGGTAGTATGGATGAAACAAGAAAACAATGTCTAGTAAACATGGGCTCTAAAACGCATAGCTTAAGAGATCACTTCATCTTCGATACTGTGAAACAAATCTCTTCCACTGCAAGTGAGAGTTTGTCGATGGAGTTTTGGTTCACCCTGTGCATCATTCAGCGTCCTCTCTTCACAACGAAACATTTCCGCAGTTTTTGGAAATTAGCAGAAATGTTGTTTGAGGTTACGGTTAGTAGTCTGAGAGCTAAGCTGCCAGCATGTGGCGAAAGTGGTTTTCGAGAAAGCTTGGAACTGGTTCTGACCTCAGGCAAGTTTCCATACCGGCGAGGTCGTTTCGCAGTGCAGGAAGGAATCGAGATTTCCTTTTTCGGCTGAGTCCACAATCAAACTAAGTCACACAGGCAACTAAATTTTGGAAGGTCGTAAGGAGAGCACGAAATATATTTATTTATTTATTTAACCTGGCAAGATTAGGGCCATCAGGCCCTCTCTTACATCTAACCAGGCATTCTACTTATTTTACATTCATATGTTGTAGTAGGCATGTTAAACTACATCTAGTACAAAAAGTGAAATAAACAATTAGAAAGGTACACCTGGAAAAATACATACATATAGAGTTTATATTCGTAGATCATAAGTACTGTTATAATTAGACATTATTGAAGAGACAGATTTTAGATAGGAGTGCTGGCAGCAGGGAGTATGAGGGAGACATGGTGAAGGGAGGAGAAGAATAGAGAGACATGATGAAACATAATTAAGGAAATATAAAGGAAAAGAAGATTGCGTGGCTAATAGAGATGGATGAAGAGGAAGGTATCTCAGGAGCAAGATAGGAGACGCTAGCTTTGCTATTTGACAGATGAGAGGATTGGCCTTGTACATTAATTTTGTGGAGAGCTTTATGAGGCTGATAGTAGGAAATGCTTCAACTTCTTCTTAAAAGCAGCAGGAGATTGAATTTTGCGCAAGGTAAGGGGCAGTTTGTTCCAGAGGCGGACAGCGGCAACTGAGAAGGAGTTTGCAAAAGTTTTTGTTTTGTGAGTGGGCACTGTTAGGATACCAAATAAGAGTGACCTCGTGTTTCCATTATGATGGCATGACAGGTTTTTAATCTCTGAAGCAAGGTACTGGGGTGCTTGCGCGACGAGGAGTCAGTGAAGTAGACATAGAGTGTGGTAGTTCCGCAATTTGTCCGGCCGCAGCCACCCTAGCTCGGAGTATGAAGCACTAACATGATCATATCGGCGTACGTTGCGGGTGTAACGCACACAGGCATTCATGGTTAGCTCTAGCTGTGTTTTGTTTTCACTACTCATGCCTTGTTGGATCACATCACAATAGTGGAGGTTCGGTAGAACAAGTGCTTGCACGAGCTGGCGTTTCAAGTCCTGTGGAGATATGTTCCGAAACTTTTTGAGAGCATAGAGACAAGCAGACGTCTTTCGGCACACTGCGACTGTATTCTCCGCTCAGTTGAGGTAGCCGTTCGCGGAAATCTGAACTTATTAATTTCTGATGGGCTATTAAGATTACTTGCGTCTTTTTTGCATTTAGTTTAAGCCCCAGGTTTTTCACCCATGTCACTACTGAAGACAGATCATCATTCATCTGAGCGATTGCAGTGTTTACATCTTCAGTTCTGACGCTTAGGTAGAGCTGGAGGTCGTCGGCATAGAAATGATATTTACAGGAGGACAGAACTGACGAAATATCGTTGACATATAAAGAAAACAAAAGTGGCCCTAAGACTGATCCTTGTGGCACTCCCGAGGAAACATGTTTCCAGGAAGATTTTTCATTTACGCAGACAACACATTGCTGTCTGTCTTTTAAGTAGCTTTCAAACCATCTCATTGCACTATCAGAGAAATTAAGCTGTTGCATTTTTCTGAGCAATATGTGAAAGTTAACAGTGTCAAAAGCTTTGATGAAGTCCAGTAGCATCAATATTGTTGCCTTTCGATTGTCGATGGCATATTTCAGGTCATCAGTTACTTTAATTAGAGCAGTGTTTGTGCTGTGATGTTTATGGAAACCGGATTGAAATTTGTCATATAGGCTGAATTCATGCAAGTGTTCAGTGATTTGGTCATGAACAATATATTCAAGTGCTTTGGAAACAGCAGGCAGTATGCTAATTGGTCGGTAATCACTAGGCAGTTGCGAGTTTTCGATCTTAGGGATGGGTCGAATTATGCTGCTTTTCCATGCAGTGGGGTATATTCCATTCACGAGGGAAAAATTAAATATGTTAGTTAAGATAGGTACTAAGATATCGGCAACATTCTTAATCATGGTTATACCGATACTGTCATTGCCTGTTGCATCAGAAGAGATTCTCATTATTGCTTTTCTTGCCGTATTTGTTGTTACATGTTTTAGATGGAAGGTATCGTTGTTAGTTATCCTGTTTAGGGATTCTTGTGGACGGTAATTATCAGCCGTGCTGGTATTCAGAGGTGCAGAGAAGAATTCATTTAATTCGTTAGCTGACACATGAAAAGTAGTTTCCGATTTTGGCTTTCCGACCCCCAAGCTCCATAGAGTCGTGGGCGTCGGATCGCTGCATACAAGGGAGCGAGCGTGCCTGATTTTAGCATTGCGAATGCATTGTTTCACTCTGTTCCGTAGCTTTCTATATTCTTCGAAACGCTCGTGTTTCGGATCCGCCTTGAAACGCCTGTGGGCAGCATCCCTATTAGTCATCATTTGACGTAATTCAGCTCTCAGCCACGGAGCAGGAGATTTTCTTACACGGATTGTGCGCACAGGTGCATGTTTGTCATAGAGGGCAGTGAGTTTATCACCAAGTTCATTAATTTTGCCGTCGATTGTAGGTTCTCTGATTATTTGATGCCATGAGATTTCAGAGCAATCGGCTGTTAGAGCGTCAAGGTCAATACGTTTCATGTTCCTACAATTTATGTAACGCGATTTGATCCTTGGGGGCTGCACAGAGTAGGCCAGGAATATTACATCATGTGCTGAGAAGCCAGGGGCCGATGTTTGACCGACATCTCTTACTTTGTCAGTCTGTTTCGTTGCGATTACGTCTATAAGAGTATGACTGTGCGCCGTATGGTGTGTAGGTTGTAATGGAAGAATGTTCATGCTATTGCAACTAAATAGTCTTCTTAGGTTTATTACGGAGGGAGTGTCTCTTAGCAGATCTATGTTCAAGTCACCCATTACGATGACATGTTCGTATTGACACTGAAGTGAATGTAATTCCGACTGGAAGGAACTCATTGAGCTTATTTTTGGCTGCTTGTACACGACGCCAGTCAAGAATTTCCGACTTTGTATATTTATTTCAATGAAAATGAATTCAGCCTCTTTTTCTTCAGCAGGATTTGACGTACATAAGACTTTCGCTTTGAGATCTGTTCGTATATACGCGCCGACCCCGCCACCTCGCTTTTTTTATCTGTCTGCCATAAGAAATGTGTACCCTGGGAGATGAATAGATGCAGAGGATATGTGTGGTTTCAACCACGTTTCGGATAAGAGGATTACGTGGTAGTTTAGTTGGTTGAAGAGGTGGCTAAGTTCTTCGTAATGTGCAGGTAAAGACTGGATGTTGCAGTGAGCTGCTAAAAGCTCTGGCGCGTTCCGCAGAGCAGCCTGGAGTAGGGTGGCAGACTGGTTTGTCCCTTTGTTAGGCACTACCTGCCGCGAGGGGCACTGGCCGGTGCTTCCGTCAAGTGACATAACACAGGGGTGTCCGAGATTTTGCGCGCCCTGTTTGTCACTCCGCGAGTGCTGAAAGAAAGGCGACTGCAAGAGATTTCCTGAGGTTGCGGGAGTATAGAAAATGGATTAGTGGTATTTGGTGCAAGGAGAATGTGACGGCTGTGTGTCACTGTGTATCCTATGTCGTAAGAGGAGAAATGTAATTAGCGTATTTGAAACAGCTTAGGGTGGAAATAAGGGAAAGGGGAGTGATTTAAGAGGCCGATGCTGCCAGCAGAGAGAAGTAAGCTTAATAATTAATAGATTATCGTAGGAAGCTAGAATTAAATTGAAATTTACTAAAGTGATACTGGTAGTGATTATCGTAGGAAGCTACAATTAGATTGAAATTTGCTAGAGTGATACTGGTAGTTATTTTTGTTATGAACACTTTAAACCGTAGAGATGGGTGATTAATGAACTAAAGGAGAGACTAATAATTGCAATAGAACTATTACAGAATGGAAGAGAATAAACTGAGAAAATGAAAAAAGTATTAGGAGTAACTAAAATTAAGTAATGGTTAGAGCTATAGACACAAAAAAATAGTGAAAAATTAATACAGTTACAAAAACAATTAGTTGAAGGTGCAAATATGGGTATAATTAAAAAGTTAATACAATTACAACACTATATCTGAGAATAGGGCTGTTACAATTTGCAAATGGTGTTAAGTTTGCACTTTTGGCTCGAGTAGCTTCACTTAATACTATTCAGTTCTGTCATGTTTGTGACTGTCTTCTTTCCAGCTGCTGTCTTAATGATTACTCTGCCATCCGGAGTCCACACATTCTGAAGACCGAAATGGGATATGGCACTGTTTAAAATCTTTAGCCGTTCGTGTGTCAGATCTTCCCTTATTGTAAGCCCTGTCCTTGCTAACTTCTTCTTCTCGGTAAAGATCTCTGCCCTTTTTCGGTACGAGACAAATTTAATTATTATTGGACGAGGATTGGTAGCACCTGGTAGTTTCCGTCCCACCCGATGGCTCCTGTCAATGTCTGCCTTGGTCACTTCAATGCCTAATTTTTCACGCGCAACCTGTATAAGCAGGTTGTCTGTGTCTTCTTCCTTATTTTCTGCTACTCCAAACAGTCGCAGACTATTTCGCCTTTGGTACTGTTCTAGCTCGTCTGTTGCGGCAGATAGTTTCACTTCCAACTCTCGTGCCTTTTTCTCGTATTCAGACACAGACTTTTTTTGTGCTGTAATTTCGGCAGTATTGGCCTCAACAGTTTCACGCATTTTGGCCAATACTGCTGCCGTTACAGTATCTGATATAGTGCCTGCTATCAGATCGAGATTGTTTTCATCGCGAAGCGCAGCGTTTACCTCAGAGCGGAGCAGCTCCGCTATACCGGGAGCCGCAGCTACACCTTCCGCCAAGAGCAGACCCGCCGCACCTGCTGCTTCCCCGCTGCTGGACGCGCTGTTGATGACTCTTCTGTTTACCATTTTCTCGAAGATATTGGCGGAGCACAGAAAAAAAGTATCACTACTGCACAGAACACTGTTGTTTACACGATTTCCACTTGTACTGGACAACACCACCTGCGAGAACACCTTCGAATTCAACTAAATTTCGCGAGCCGAACTTAACACGTGTTACACTGCAGCCGCCATGACACAATATATAATCACTGAACTTCAGAAGCTGCATGGACCCGAAATCCTTGTCGTCACACAGTATGCAGGCAATTACCGTAAGGAAAAATGATAGCCAGATATATTCAATGTTCCCACGCCGTATCAAAGGTTATTTGAACTACTGTAGGAATTTGGGAAGTAATTCATGCATTTCAGGATTTAGGGCCTCTTAACCTCAAAACTGGTTTGCTAAAATTGTATAGTGTCATATTTACTAAGATGGTATCTGTTCTTTCGGACATGTCGTTAGAATGATATTCCAATGAAATGAAAACCCCTAGTAGCTTACAGGAGTTTACATATGTCAACGTGGACAGATGAAAATGTGTACCCCGACCGGGACTCGAACCCGGGATCTCCCACTTACATGGCAGACGCTCTGTCCATCTGAGCCACCGAGCACACAGAGGATAGTGCGACTGCCGGGATTTATCTTTGGCACGCCTCCCGCGAAACCCACATTCTCAACGTATTGTCCCGCACTACATGGGCGTGGGCACTACGAATGTGGGTTTTGCGGGAGGCGTGCCAGAGATAAATCCCGGCAGTCGCAATATCCTCTGTATCCTCGGTGGCTCAGATGGATAGAGCGTCTGCCATGTAAGAAGGAGATCCCGGGTTCGAGTCCCGGTCGGGGCACACATTTTCATCTGTCCCCGTTGCCGTATGCCAACGCCTGTAAGCAGCTAGGGGTGTTCTTTTCATTGTTTCTCAGACACTTCAGAAACCGCAAGGACCCGAAATCCTTGTCGTCGAGCATTACGCAGGCTATTAACGTAAGGAAAAATGACAGCCAGATATATTCAGATGTTCCCACATGGTATCAAAGGCTGTCTGATCTACTGTAGGGTCTTGGGAAGCATTTCGGGGTTTAGGACCTATTAACCTTGAAACTAGTTTGCTAATATTTGATAGGGTCAGTTGCAATTGCCAGGCACCTGGCCACAACAATCTGTCATTTATCAAAGTCGCATACTTTTGTCGTGGCCTTCACTCAGAAGACTGGTTTGATGCAGCTCTCCACGTTACTCCATCTTCATACCCGAATAATTCCAGCAGACTTAATTCATTTGAAGCTGTTTATTGCATTCATCTCGTGGACTTCCTGTACAATTTTTACGCTCCACACTTCGCTCCAAAACTGAATTGATGATTTCTTCATGTCTCAGAATATGTGCTACCAACTGATCCCTTCTTTTAGTCAAGTTGCGCCATAAATTCGTTTTCTCCGTATTTATATTCAGTAGCTCTTCATTAGTTACGTGATCCACTCATCTGATCTTCAGAATTATTCTGGAACATAACATTTTTAAAGTTTCTATTCTCCTCGGGTCTGAACTGCATATGGTCCACGTTCACTTTACTAAAAGGCTACACTCCACACCATTATCTTCAAAAAAGACTTCTTAAGTCTTAAATTTGCCGTGATGACTGGGTGTTGTGTGATGTCCTTAGGTTAGTTAGGCTTAAGTAGTTCTAAGTTAGATGTTAAGTCCCATAGTGCTCAGAGCCATTTGAACCATTTTTTTCTTAAATTTGCATTCAACGTTAGCATACTTCTCTACTTGTGAAACACTTCCCTTGCCATTATCCATCTACGTTTTACATCCTCGCTACTTCGACTTTCATTTGCTATTTTACCGCCAAAACAGTAAAACTCATCTACTCTTTTTAATGTCGTATTTGTTAGTCTAATTCCCACATCACTCCGTGATTATAATTCGAGTACATTTCATTACCTTTGTTTTGCCTTTGTTGTTGTACATCTTACGTCTTCCCTTCAAGACACTGTCCATTCCATTCACCTACTCTTCCAAGTCCTTCATTCTCTCTTCCAGAATTGCAAAGTCATCTGCAAGCCACAAAGTTTTTTTTTCTCTCTGGATTTGAATTCTTTATCAAAATTTTTCTTTGGTTTCCTTTACTGCTTACCCAATATACAGAATGAATAACGTCCGGTACAGGTTCCAACCCTGTCTCACTCTTTTCTCAAACACTACTTCCCTGTCATGCCCTTCGACTTTTACAACTTTTGACAGTCTGCCTTCGGCAGTGACACAGTGCGGACCGTGTTGCCTGCCGGCCGCGCTGTGGTGCGCGTGCCTGTTTGTTTACGCCGGAGCAGCTTCGCGTGTGCGGTGTTGTGAGTATAGAACGAGATGGCACACTCGTACAGAAAAACGACTTTGAAGTTCAGTTTTGCGAACGACTATACACGACCAAAGGCACACGAGGTTGAACGTTTCTTCAGAGAAGAGGTGAAAATCGATCCACAGGAAATCGTGGGAATCAATTTATCGCTCGTTTCAAGCGTCGTCTATGTCAAGCTTGTTGACGAGGCTGCTTGCGAAAGACTTCTACAACGATCACCGAACGGGTATCGTTTCTGTCATGCCGACGGGAATGTTGGTGCAGTTACAGTCGATCACGCGGGAATGGGGATCCGCACTATACGAGTCTTCGAACTTCCTTTTGAGGTCCCGTCTGAACTTGTTACCGACGCCTTTCGACCATACGGTACAGTTCTATCCCATGTGGCCGAAAAATGGACGAGTTTTACCACGTACCCCGTTTTAAATGGGGTGAGACAAATACGGATAGAGCTGCGCAAGCACGTCCCCTCTTATTTGTACATAGGAGGTTGTCGAGCAATTATAATCTATGATGGGCAACCTCGCACTTGCTCGGGGTGCGGGAAAGAAGGTCACGTCCGCTCGGAATGCCTCCAGCGACGTTTAGTGCAAATTCCACGGGATGACGTTCAGGCGTCACAACCGACGACTGTCTTACCGTTGACCTTTGTGGAAGCCCTGAGAAGCGACGTGAGGGAGACTTCCGATGGGCACCAGCAGCTGCCCCCTATAGAGAACATGGACACCAACGGACTGGAACTCCGACCACCGGTTCCACCACAGCAGACACAAGACACCACAGAAGAGATGCAGCTGACGGCGGCTCCAGGATCATCCGTGGTGGCTGCCAGTGCCTCCACCGAGAGCGTGATAGGCCAGGCCCAAGACGGAGGATACGCAACCCCAACAGCCGATGCGGAAGCAAGGCAACGGAAACAGCGTTCGCCGAAGAGAAGAAAGAAGCGTCGACTGACTTCTGCTGACGATAGCCATAGTCCCGAGGGGACAGTGGACGACAACGACAGTATCGACCTGAGACCAGTGGATTCAACAGATACCGAGATGACGATGCAGGAACTACACAGCGACGATAACTTGAACTCTCCTTCTGGTGACCGGAAGGCGGAAGTGGAGATGACAACTGTCCAACATCAGAGCGATGACAACGTTACCTCCCATCTTTCGACCAGTTCCGGAAATATTCTGGGGGACTGGGCGCAAGAAATGGACCAACAGGAACGGGATGAAAATACGAACGCGACGATTGAGGACAGTCCTGGCCGGAGGCCGGGAGGGGTCGGGAAATGTTGACCAACTTAGTGTGTTGAGGAGCGCCGGGGGTGCAGATGGACGCTTAATGACACCGCCCTACAACTGATGAACACAAGCCAGGCGTACCGCGTTGCCACGATAAACATTAATGGCATACGGTCACCGCTTAAAATTCAAATGCTGAAAGATATGTTACGCGCTGCGGACGTGGATATTGTCCTCTTACAAGAAGTGCGTTTCACATCGCCGCCAGAGTTCTACGGTTACGAGGCACATTATTCAGTGCACGATGAAAGTGGATGCGGTGTGGCGATTCTCACCAGGGAAGGAATAGGAGTGGAGGACGTCAGGTCTCTCCCTTCGGCACGCGGCATAGCGATCACTGTCGACGGCGTTCGTTTCATCAATTTATACGCACCATCTGGCTCCACAAAACGAAGAGAAAGGGCGACTTTTTACACCGAAGAGATAGCACCGTTGTTCGCTGGACGCTTTGATAACTATGTAGTGGGCGGCGACTTTAATTGTGTCGTCGACAAAAAGGACCAAGTACCTCATTATGTACCATGTATGGAACTGCGTGTGTTGATTACCGAAATGGCACTCCTGGATACCTGGGAACTGCAGCATGGTGACAGACCGGGTTATACGTTTGTCACGGGACACTCGGCGAGTAGACTTGATAGAGTGTACGTGACACGAGCTCTACGGACGACGATACTGGATGCCGAAATCTGGCCAGCGGCTTTTACGGATCATATGGCGTACGTCTGTACGATTTCACTAACGCGTCAGAAGATATGGCGGAGTAAAGGTCACTGGAAAATGAATTGTGCACTTTTACGTGACCCTGAATGTCACCGGTCGATAGAGGCGGCCTGGGAGACCTGCGTTCGTCGCCAACGAGCATACACCTCGGTTCTCCAGTGGTGGATTAAATGCGCAAAACCAACGTTACGGAGAACGTTGATACGATACGGGCAGGACAAATCGCAGTGGAACCGCACAACGGCTGATTTTTATTTTACAGCCCTGAGGGAGCTGATGACCCAACAACCATCGCCGGAAAGGCACACGGCCATGCGCAGGATAAAAGCCAAGTTATTACAGCTGACGAGACTAAGAATGGAAGGTATAATGGTCCGGGCGAGATTGGCGGACACAGTTGCTGCCGAAACCCCCTCCATGCACCACGTGGTACGTGAACGCCAACGACGACGCAGGACATTGATCAGGGAACTAATCTCTGAAACTGGCCAGCCAGTCGTGCACCAGCGTGATATTGCGCATGTGTTTACCGACTATTTCCGCCAGTTATATGGACCTGTACATGTGAACCACGAGACACTACATGATGTTATCTCGGAAATGCCAGATAGAGGACCACCGCTGGATGCAGAGACCTTCATCACAGCGATAACAGAGGATGAGCTGACAGACGCAATTGCCAGGGGGGCTCCGAACAAGTCCCCTGGACAGGACGGCTTCCCAATTGAATTTTACCGCGCCTTTGCATACCTCATGGGACGGACCTGGATTCAGATGTACAACGAACTCCTGTTACCGCAGACTGAGATACCTGCCGAGTTCACGGAGGGTATCATCATCCCCATACCCAAACCACGCGGTGGCAGAAATCCAGGAGATTATAGACCACTCACTCTCTTGAACTGCGACTACAAGATTTTCGCGCGCATACTTGGGGCTCGCCTGCGGTCTTCACTATCTGATAGACTCCTCATAGATCAAACTTGCCTCGGCGGTAAGAGCAACGTACATACGGCGCTCAGTGACTACCGAGATATCATCGCATTAGCAGCGGCATGCCGAGTGCGTGCGGCACTCGTCGCTATTGACTTCGATCATGCATTCGACAGAGTGGATCATACCTTTTTGCATGCGGTGATGGACAGATTGGGAATCCCACAGGCCTTCATCCTAGTGATCATGCGACTGTTACACGGCGTACGATCAAAGGTCTCGGTGAATGGGCGGGGCACTGACTACATTGTTATTTCAAGGTCAGTTCGTCAAGGTTGCCCCCTGTCGATATTTTTGTATGCAATGGCTTTGGAACCCTGTTTATATGGTCTCCGAAGACGGTTGGAGGGAGTGCCGTTGCCACAACTGACCTTTCATTGCCGCGCTTATGCTGACGATGTGATGCTGGTGGCACGGACAGGCGAAGAAGTACGTACGGCGTTGGCATGGATACAGCGATACGGGATGGCGGCAGGAAGCGTGCTTAATCTACAAAAATCACGCTGCATGAATGTCGGTCGAGGATTACAACCGGGGGAGGAAGGGCCGCTCATCTTAGTTAAGACCGTAAAATGCCTAGGTATTACGTTCCACACGGATGTGCAGCGGACAGCAGCGGATAACTACCGACGCATATTAAAGCTGATGCGGACAATGGTGCTGTTACAGAAACTAAGAGCGTTGGATATGATTCAGAGGGTGACCTATGTTAACGTATACCTAGCACCGAGACTCACTCACGTAGCGCATGTCCTGCCTTTAACGCGCACAATGGCATCACGCATACAAGCAACTTTCGGAACCTACGTGAGTGTGGGACACCTGTTTAAGATCCGATACACAACGCTTACGCTACCACCTGGAGAGGGTGGACTTGGTCTAGTGAACGTATATGAAAAGGCACGGGCGTTATTCGTCAGTACGATTTTCCGACAGTGGCGCGGCCAATTTCGCAATATCTCGGGTGCGTTGGCCGATGTACTAGCGCCCACTTCAATGCTGCCACCAGTCGATGTGGGCCATATTTCACCGAAGCTGTCACACTTCAAGTCTTTTTTTTTGGAGCTTAGCTATGTCGGAGATTCCTTCCCAACAACACGACTACCGACGACGCGAGACGTATACCATCTCTTACTGCGCCGGTGTCCCAGGAATACCCTGGAAAAGAAGTACCCAGACAAGAACTGGCGACAGATCTGGCGCGTTATACGGAACGTTTACCTCCCAACGTCGGTACGCTCAACATGGTATGTGGTGATAAATAGGAAGTTCGCAACGAATCAACGGCGGCACGCGATTCATTTGGCAGACACTCCACTATGTTTAGGCTGCGCAACAGTGGACACTGATGAACATCGTTTAGCATGTAGTGGGACGGCTCCAGTGTGGCGGTTGACACAACAGATATTGGCGTTCCTGTTACGCTCCGCCCCTCACACAATTTCATCAGACACACTTTTTTTCCCCCAAGAATCTTATTTCCCGGTCCAAAAAACCAATGCAGTGACATGGGTGCGGGGAATGGTGGTGGGCTACGTGTATAACGAATCGGAAAAGGACAAAATTGATTTTTGGCATTTTCTCTTGGATGGGCACACGAAGCTGCAACAGCATAAGAAATATAGGCAAGACTTCGCTAATTACTTGCGACTTACATTTACCGACCCGCCGGCCAGATGGGGTGTGACGGGTGAGAGATGAGATAGACGAAGAAGCCGAGATTGACATCGATCACACTTACGGACCCTTAGTTAATTTCGAGAAGACGACCCAGTCTTACACCAACGTCTGGAGAACGAGTCGATAGATGGCTCTCTTGCTCTATCGAACGTCGGGTCGTGAGCAGGTGTCGCCCCCGACACGAATTTCATTTCATTGCTACAGGAGCATGTTTCTTTTGTATTTGTACTATCCGCAATGTCTTCATGTCTTTCATTTGAGCATTTTCAGTTTTATTTATTTCCTTAATTAATTAATTTTCTAATTAGCCACTTTTGTCAACATATGGAATTTGTAGACACTATTTATGCGATAGTACAACAACATGTATGTCAGCAAAGGTGGTAAGCCTGACATAAAAAAAAAAAAAAAAAATAAATAAATAAATAAATAAATAAATAAAACAGTTGTGTTCTACAATTTTTTGTTCGGTTTGAGTACCTAAAGCATAAAAAAAGGGGTATCGTCTTTGATTCAAAAAAAAAAAAAAAAATAACGTAAAAAATAATAATAAAAAAAAGATGGATAAAAAAAAAAAAAAAAAGAAGGATAGAGCGTCTGCCATGTAAGAAGGAGATCCCGGGTTCGAGTCCCGGTCGGGGCACACATTTTCATCTGTCCCCGTTGCCGTATGCCAACGCCTGTAAGCAGCTAGGGGTGTTCTTTTCATTGTTTCTCAGACACTTCAGAAACCGCAAGGACCCGAAATCCTTGTCGTCGAGCATTACGCAGGCTATTAACGTAAGGAAAAATGACAGCCAGATATATTCAGATGTTCCCACATGGTATCAAAGGCTGTCTGATCTACTGTAGGGTCTTGGGAAGCATTTCGGGGTTTAGGACCTATTAACCTTGAAACTAGTTTGCTAATATTTGATAGGGTCAGTTGCAATTGCCAGGCACCTGGCCACAACAATCTGTCATTTATCAAAGTCGCATACTTTTGTCGTGGCCTTCACTCAGAAGACTGGTTTGATGCAGCTCTCCACGTTACTCCATCTTCATACCCGAATAATTCCAGCAGACTTAATTCATTTGAAGCTGTTTATTGCATTCATCTCGTGGACTTCCTGTACAATTTTTACGCTCCACACTTCGCTCCAAAACTGAATTGATGATTTCTTCATGTCTCAGAATATGTGCTACCAACTGATCCCTTCTTTTAGTCAAGTTGCGCCATAAATTCGTTTTCTCCGTATTTATATTCAGTAGCTCTTCATTAGTTACGTGATCCACTCATCTGATCTTCAGAATTATTCTGGAACATAACATTTTTAAAGTTTCTATTCTCCTCGGGTCTGAACTGCATATGGTCCACGTTCACTTTACTAAAAGGCTACACTCCACACCATTATCTTCAAAAAAGACTTCTTAAGTCTTAAATTTGCCGTGATGACTGGGTGTTGTGTGATGTCCTTAGGTTAGTTAGGCTTAAGTAGTTCTAAGTTAGATGTTAAGTCCCATAGTGCTCAGAGCCATTTGAACCATTTTTTTCTTAAATTTGCATTCAACGTTAGCATACTTCTCTACTTGTGAAACACTTCCCTTGCCATTATCCATCTACGTTTTACATCCTCGCTACTTCGACTTTCATTTGCTATTTTACCGCCAAAACAGTAAAACTCATCTACTCTTTTTAATGTCGTATTTGTTAGTCTAATTCCCACATCACTCCGTGATTATAATTCGAGTACATTTCATTACCTTTGTTTTGCCTTTGTTGTTGTACATCTTACGTCTTCCCTTCAAGACACTGTCCATTCCATTCACCTACTCTTCCAAGTCCTTCATTCTCTCTTCCAGAATTGCAAAGTCATCTGCAAGCCACAAAGTTTTTTTTTCTCTCTGGATTTGAATTCTTTATCAAAATTTTTCTTTGGTTTCCTTTACTGCTTACCCAATATACAGAATGAATAACGTCCGGTACAGGTTCCAACCCTGTCTCACTCTTTTCTCAAACACTACTTCCCTGTCATGCCCTTCGACTTTTACAACTTTTGGTTTTTATACAAGTTGAGAACCATCTTTCGCTCCCTATATTTTACCCTGATACCTTCAGAATTTCAAAGAGTGTACTCCAGTCAACATTGTCAACATCTTTCTCTAAGTCTGGAAATGCTATAAACGTAGGGTTTCCGTTCCTTTATCTATCCCCTAAGAGAAATTGTGGTGTCACTATTGCCCGGCGTCTTCCTACATTTCTCCGGAATCCAAAGTAATGTTTCCATTCTTCTGTAAATAATTCGTATCTGTGTTCTACAACTATGATTTATGAAACTGATAGTTCAGTAATATTCACACTTGGAAGCATACGCTTTCTATGGAATTGGAATGGTTCATGCATGCAAAGTGAATTTCGCCTGTCTCATACATCTTGCGCACCAGGTGGAATAGTTTTGTCATGGCTGGCTCTCCAAAGGATCTCAGTAGTTTCGAGCGAATTTCGTCTATTCCAAGGGTCTAGTTTCGACTTAGGTCTTTTAGTGCCCTAACAAATTCTTCTCGCAGTATGATACGTCCCTTATGCTAGTGGATTCCCCTTTTTGTGCCCCGTATCGTCGCTGGAATGATACCGCACCGCCAAGCGCAATGTTCAGTAATAACTAGAAGAAGCTCCACAGGGTTTTATGGCCGTTTCGGACCTGCTATGGATGACTGGGATATGGCAGTCAAGAGTGAAACTGTTTGCGTATGCAAATGATCGGTAGGACGCTAGGAACCTGCAGCTTTCCTAAGGAAGAGATAAGTTACATAATGTATGTGCAACGTATGCTGGAATACTAGTGATCGTTATCGAGTTGAAGCAACAGCGGACTTAGTACATACACAGAAACTGGTTCTTTGTACAGAGTTTGATTTTCTTTTCATGATGATTTGATAGATGGATTGTTGCCCTAAGCGTCTCTTTGAGAGTGTAGCGGTGAGTGCTAAGTCGTCTCGGCTCTGTTCATATGGGGTAGTCAGTAAGAGTCGGAAAAGCTTGTAGGAGTGTTCAGGGGAGGTTGTGCTGAGAGATAATTATTAAGAATAAAATGTGATACGTTGACCCGAGTTAGTTAGCAGTGGAATCATCCAATCAGACAGTTGCGCGCGCGACTTCAAGCGGACCTCCAGAGACGGTGTCGGCAAAAGTGTTGTTCGTTTGGTTTTCTAAAACCGAAAAAGAGAGCGATAAAAAAATGGACATTGGGTGGTAGCAAGGATGAAACCCGAGCCAAATGCTGAACAGACTAGTGCGCTATTGTCTACGCTATTAGAACAACTGACACTGTTTCTGGCGCGCCGGACTGCTTGGTTACCTTCAGTGCTGATCAATTCGGAAACGGCCTAACATTTCGAATTATTTTATTAATAGTTATTTCTCGGCACAAACTACCCTGCAACACCCTTAGAAGCTTTTCTGGCTGTTTCTGATCACCCTGTATACTTCCTTACAGCGTCACGTGCCCGTTACGCTACCAGAAATACTGAGCCATGTTGCCTCTATAGCCGTCCATAATTGCAAAAGTGTTACCGGTTCACGATTTTGTGCACGAACTGACCTGTTCACTACGTCAAACAGATCTTCGACGGAGTTCAAGCCGGGTGATCTAGGCGGCTATATCATTCGTTCGAACTGTCCAGATTGTTCCTCAGACCAATATCGAGCAACTGCGGACCGGTGACATGGCGCACTGTCATTCATAAACATTCCATCCTTGTTTGTGAGCATTAACTCCACGGCTGCAGATGGTTTCCAAGCAGCCGAACATAACCATTTACAGTCAATGAGCGGTTAAACTGCACCAGAATATCCAGTCCACTCCATATGAATACAGATCAAACCATTATGGAGTCACCAGCAGCTTGTACAGTGTCATATTTACGACTTGAGTCCATCGCTTTGTGAGGTCTGCGTCACACTCGAACCCTACCATCAGCTCTTGCCGACTGAAATCGGGACTCATCTGATTAGGATACTATTTTCCACTCGTCTATGGTACCATCTATATTGTCATGGGTCCCAGAGAGGCGCTTCAGGGGATATCGTACTGTTAGTAAAGGCACTCATGTCAGGCATCTGCCGCCATAGCCCATTAACATTAGTTTTCAAAATGGTTCAAATGGCTCTGAACACTATGGGACTTAACTTATGAGGTCATCAGTCCCCTAGAACTTAGAACTACTTAAACCTAACTAACCTAAAGACATCACACACATCCACGCCCGAGGCTGGATTCGAACCTGCGACCGTAGCGGTCGCGGGGTTCCAGACTGAAGCGCCTATAACCGCACAGCCACACCGGCCGGCTCGTTAGTTTTCGCCTAGCTGTCCAAATGGATACTTTCGTCGTACGCCCCACATTATTTCTGCGGTTATTCGTCTGTTAGCGCTGATAACTGTACCCATACGCCGTTGTCCATGGTTGTAAAGTGAAGGCCGTCGACCACTGCGTTGTCCGTGGTGAGGGATAACGCCTGAAATGTGGTGTTCTCGCCATACTCTTGACACTGGATCTCTGAATATTGAATTCCCTAACGATTTACGAAATGAAAATGTCCCATGCTTCTAGTTCCGACTACTATTCCGTGTTCAGTCAGCTAAATCTCGTCGTGCAGCCATAATCATGTCGGAAACCTTTTCACATGAATTGTTTGAGTGCAAATGACAGCTCAGCCAATACACTGCTCTTTTATACCTTGTTTATGCGATACTGCCGCAGTCTATATATGAGCATATCTCTACTCCACGACTTTTCTCCTCAGTGTAGAAACATTTGAGAGTACGTATGTATGGAGATCTAACACGAGTCAACCCTATTAGATCGATGGTAATTGGCGCTAACGACAGTGTTTAATCGGTAGGATGCTAGAATCAGTTTGCAAAGTATATGTGCAATATGTATTGGAATACAGCTGACGAGTATACGACAGCTGGAAATGGAGTAACAGCGGGCATCGCATATACACAGAAAATGGTTTGGAGAAAATGAAGATTATAATTTAACGTTCCGTTGAGGATGAAGTCATGTCAATTGAATAGTGGGAACGCGTCGAAAAAAGAAAAGGAATTTACGATTTAAAGCTCCGTCGACGACGAAGTTATTAGAGATGGAACGAAGGGAAGGATTGGAATGGAACTAGCTGTGTTCTTTTTGTTGGAGCCATTCCACCATTTGTCTTAAACGACTCCGGTAATCCACGGAAGAAACCTGAATCTGGAAATCCGTAGCGAAACGGCGTCATCCCGAATTCCAGTCTCTCACCACGGCGCCACCTCTCCTGGGAGTCACGGGGGTGCAGGAAGGGTCGACTGTGTTTTTGTGTCTTAATCAAAAGAAACCGTCGTGAAGTGGCGTAAAAACTAAGCGGGAAGCAATCGTTCGGGTGTTCAAAGATGCACCGAAAACAACAAAAGTGGATCGTTCGCGACGCACTTTCAAGAAAATGATGTCTTCTTTCTTTGGCTACACCGAACATGCCGCGACCATTGTTTTACAGGATCGAAGAACAGTTAGTGCTGAATGGTATACACAACAATTTGTTTGCAAATCATTAATGAAGTCAGGAAATAAACTGAAAAGTCGCATTATACTTCATCGTATCGTTGGCAGCTGTAAAAGCAAATAAAATGACGATATGTTAGAAAAAAAAGAATTAAAGTCTTGTCACACGTACTTACCTGATTTACAGCCTAACTTCTTACTTTTGGTCCCTCTGGTCATACAAAAAAATCCGTGGACAGTTATTTTCATCTCCTCAAGCAGCTGTTTAGTCCTCAAGTGCTATGATCGGATTGAAAAAAAAAATTGTAATTGGTTCGAACACGTGCAAAAGGTGTAAAAATCTCAGAGGCGAATAATTTGAGAACCAAAAAATGATTTGTACAAAAATGTTTGTCGTTCTTACCCTTTGTAAAACTTAGATTTTCAGCAAACAGTGCACGTCCCCATCGCCGTGCGTACGTAGTACTACATAGTACTGAGCAGGTGTCTCTAATTCAGTTCCTGATGAGTGTATCGTAACCAAGATCTGCACGTCTGTTACCATTCATTTAAGGACCGATACATGAAATTACTGGAGCTAGCAGAAGTGCTTAATACTTGTGATTTACAACATGTTTCTCGAATTATAACAGGAAGAGGACAGTTGAATCTGCAGGTGAGTTGGCACTGCGGTGAAAGCTCACTTTGCGTCTGATCCACTGTGTTCAGTTTGTATGCTGCTAAAGTTCGATAATAGAATACCGAATGCACGATGATACGATTTTCAGTCTTTTAATTTCGTAAAATTCACGTCGTGTTGCACGTGCTTCCCCTACTAACCATAATACCTACATCTCTTTCGTTCTTGCTGAAATTTGGCTGCCTCACATTGAATACATTATACAGTATATGCCATGGCTGTAGGAAACCAGTGAGCCACGAACGTCATGGCCATCCACAGGTCTGACGCCTCCCTATTGCGGACGGATACGCATTTAGGTATCCCCTGCGCCGTTACTTGCACAAAGTTACGTGACACGTCTAGCAGGTATTGAGGAACATGAGCGCTACACTAAAGCTCTGTATTTGTGAAGGTAGTCAAAGTGGCCCACGGAACAGCGATTTCACACATTTTATATCCCCGAAAAGAGGTCATCCTGACAGCCACTTTATTTCCGAAAGATTACTGCTACTCTGCACTGTGTGGACGCCTACTGAATACCTGTCACGGCTGTATGGTAGAGCGAAAATTGTTTCTTTTGCCTAAGCTCACTACCAGCCTGAAGGGCAGATTCTGGCGCTGTGATATGGAATTTGTAAACTGTGAGATAATTCCTGAAAAAGAATGAATGCTTCTATTCCTGCACCATCATGTAGATTGAAGTGTCATTGTTTCAGCTTAAAGGGAATGAACTAATGCTGATTTGTGGTTAAAATTCCCACGACGGCACGAGAAAATAATCATATATCGTTGAATTACATCGTGACTAGCCATCTGGGCGTAGTATAATTGCCTATGTAATCCATTAACACCTTGAGGTCTCTACTGTCTGAGGTACTGGAGATGTCGTGCGATGACGTGGGTTCATCTCTGTCCAACAGCTGTGATCAGTTTCGCTTCTCACGTGTGTCTAGTTTCATTACCACACAAAAAGCAGGATATGCCGAAGATTCGTCAAAATTTTGGCATTTCCTTGAAAATGCAACTAAAATTATAACGTGAACATGATTTAACATCAAAGCAGCTAGATGAATAATTTCATCGAAACTGCAATTTTTTGACACACTCATCAAAAATGTTTTGCATCACCCCGGTTCTCAGAACGCCTTCAGATAGACATTGACTGTGGATGTTGCATCACAGACACAGTCCCTTTGACTGTTCAGAGATGTCACTAAACCCGCCAAAAGATGTAAAAAACCCTGCATGAGCAGGGCCTGTTAGACGGAGGGGGTCCGAAAGCCGATCACTTCCAGTCATTCCACCAGGAAGGAGGTACACAACTCGTGTTGTCTGTAGTTCAACCATGTCTCCACTGTCAATACCGCGGTTCTATCGCGCCCGCATTGTTACTTTGTGCCAGGAACGGCTCTCAATAAGGGAAGTGTCCAGGCGTCTCGGAATGAACCAAAGCGATGTTGTTCGAACATGAAGGAGATACAGAGAGACAGGAAATGTCGATGACATGTCTCGCTCAGGCCGCCCAAGGGCTACTACTGCAGTGGATGACCGCTACCTACGGATTATGGCTCGGAGGAACCCTGACACCAATGCCACCATGTTGAATAATGCTTTTCGTGCAGCCACAGGACGTCGTGTTACGACTCAAACTGTGCGCAATAGGCTGCATGATGCGCAACTTCACTCCCGATGTCCATGGCGAGATCCATCTTTGCAACCACGACACCATGCGGCGTGGGACGGATGGGCCCAACAACATGCCGCTCAGGATTGGCATCAGGCTCTCTTCACCGACGAGTGTCGGTATATGCCTTGAACCAGACAATTGTCGGAGACGTATTTGGAGGCAACCCGGTCAGGCTGAACGCCTTAGACACACTGCAGCAAGGTGGAGGTTCCCTGCTGTTTTAGGGTGGCATTGTGTGGGTCGACGTACGCCGCTGGTGGTCACGGAAGGCGCCGTAAAGGCTGTACAATACGTGAATGCCATCCTCCGACCGATAGTGCAACCATATCGGGAGCATATTGGCGAGGCATTCGTCTTCATGGACGACAATTCGCGCCCCCATCGTGCACATCTTGTGAATGACTTCCTTCATGATAACGACATTGCTCGAGTAGAGTGGCCAGCATGTTCTCCAGACATGAACCCTATCGAACCTGGGATAGATCGAAAAGGGCTGTTTTTGGACGACGTGGCCCTCCAACCACTCTGAGGGATCTACGCCGAATCGCTCTTGAACAGTGGGACAATCTGGACCAACAGTGTCTTGATGAACTTGTGGATAGTATGCCACGACGAATACCGGCATGCATCAATGCAAGAGGACGTGCTACTGGGTATTAGAGGTACCGGTGCGTACAGCCATCTGGGCCACCACCTCTGAATGTCTAGCTGTATGTTGTTACAACATGCAATGTGTGGTTTTCATGAGCAATAAAAAGGGCGGAAATAATTTTTATGTTGACCTCTACTCGAATTTTCTGTGCAGGTTCCGGAACTCTCGGAACCGAGGGGTTGCAAAAATTTTTTTGATGTGTGTATAAAGGGCAGTCAAATGAAAACAAGAAAGATGGAAAAAAGTAAGCAAACTGTTTATTATTTCTCAAGTGATCGCCCTAACTGTTCACTCATTTACTCCACTGTGCGACAAGATGGTGAGTGCCTTCTTGGAAAAAGTATGCGGTTGTCTACGGAATCTTGATTGTATCCAGAGGTGCACATCTACGTTAGAAGCAACTTGACGACCCCGAATATCTTTCTTCAAGGCACCATAAATATGAAAATCGGATGGGGAGAGATCGGACTGTATGAAGGATATGTAAGCGCTTCCGAATGAAACTTCTGCAGCGTAGTGGGACGAATATTGGCAACATGTGAGCCCGTCCACATTTTTCCATGAAGGCACTGACAGTCTTGTGTCACGGTGCGATCGATGTATTAACAGTTACGGCGATTAGTTTTGAAACGATGAACGGTTTACGTACTCTTTTTTCATCTGCGTCGTTTTCATTTGACTGCTCTTTATATTTGCAGTCCCAAATTTTCTTTTACCTTTCCTTTTTATGCCTTTTATGAAGACGTTAATAAATATTAATATATTAAACATTATTTCGGTTTATTAGCACTGTAAGTAAAGTAAAGATTAAAAGTGTAAGCAATTACAAAAGTTCCCGCATAGGCAATCGACCTCACGACCCTCGGATTACCGTTTTGTTGTCTTGCCGCCGCGGCGAGCGCTGCCTGTTAAGTGCAATAACAAATGGCTGATGTCTCCCCCGAACCGCGCTTTATTTTTCTTTTTTTCTTTTTTTCCTAAACGTTTGCTCTCTGGAGCTGCCACTTGTGTCAGATTCAATTCTGGCCAAGCCTTGCATATACCACAAATTTCGAGGAAATCGGTGGTGACGATGCGGTGTGATGGTTCTCTTTCCAATACTGCAGCGCGAGATAAACAATATTTTATAGTCCGGTTGCAGTCACGGAGAGGGGTTGCGCATTGATTGGTACACTGGTTTCGCTTTCGAGAGGACGACGGGTTAAATCCACGTCCGGCCATCCTGATTTAGGTTTTCCGTGATTTCCCTAAATCGTTTAAGCCAAATGCTGGGATGGTTCCTTTGAAAGGCATGGCTGCTTCTCTTCCCCCTCCTTCCCTAATCACAGTTTGTGTTCCGTGTCTAATGACCTCATTGTCGACTGGACGTTAAAGCATAATGTCCTTCGCCTCCTCTGGTTGTCTGGTTGGAGACCCGGCAGCGGCTACACGAAACGGCAGAACTCGCAGCACTTGAAGAAGACGATTGGGTCGGTCGTCAAAGGGTTGTGAATGAAATGGAACGACAAATCAGTTGAACACCCGGAAGCTCACCACTGATTTTTTTGTTTCTTCTGCTGATGTCCTTGAGCCGTAGTTGTGTCCGGCTCTTCGAAATGCGCGCCAGGCGGAGTGCTTTCGCTTCGTGTCTAGTGTTTGTGATGGCGCTTTCGGTTTGGCGCGCTGTTTGGATCGCTACCGCCCTCTGGCGGGAGGTGGAACAAGTGTACGGTCGCGAGACGATCGAGGGGTATGTACTGGGCGGTGACCGAGAGAGGTGGTGCCTTAACCGCATGTACGTGGCTTATGAAGCTTAGAAGCCGTGGTGCAGGAGATCAGCGCGTGGGACCGTCTTCTTATCGGCCATTGAAACCACTGGCAGCGGTTGGCTCTGACGAGCATAAGAAAGTGCAACGTGTTCCCGGCGCTGTGGTGGAGTGTGGAAAGTTGAGTACTGTTTTTATATATATATAAGGGTTTCTCAAGTTCTAGTGAAGTGTATGAGTTTCTTCACCAGTGGTTTTGTTGGGGGTCTTCCCACCACAGTTTTCGTTTGCCTGTCCGCAGGAATGTGGTAATTGCTTCTTGGTCGGGCCGCTTCATTCACACACCTTGATTGGGTGATTTAGGGTCGGTATTGTGCCTCTGTGGTTCAGAGTCTGTACAGGCACCGCCATTGCTACATCTTTTTGTTTTGGGTAACTCGGGGAGATGGTGGCTTGTAATGCAAGTTTTGGGGCTGATCTACTGTGGCCCTGTAGACCACCAATAACTATTCCGACTATTGTGATCTGGGCCCCTTTTGACGTGTCACTCCCTCACCGAGCTCAGGATAATTTTGTTGGGAACTGCCTTTAATGAGAAGGTTAGTGTGCTGGATTATTCACATTTATCTTGTAACAACTGACAGATGTAATATAAGTTATTTAATTGGCAAGAGACAACTATTTTAACTTTAGTACAAACTAGCTACTTAAAGGGTTTTTTAAAGGAATTGTTCTCTTATGTATGTATATGATAAGTTTAAAATCTTATTATTGGGAAGTTGTTTACGTCATACCTTGCAATCTCCTTTTCATAAAGGAAATTTGTCAGCTATTGGAAATTGCTTTTGAAATTGTTTTTTAAAAAAATGCCAGACTTAAAAATTTATTATTGAGAAAGTTAAAATAAAAAGGCATCTTTAGCAGTGTGTGTTTTTTCACCAGCACCTTCTGGCCCCTACTTCCACGATAACGCTTTGGAATAACATGTGTACTTGAGTTGTTGTTTGTGAACCGTCCTAATTGATGGTTCAGTCCTAACGCCCCTCCATCTAATTGATGGCCTTTCTAGGACGGCAGTGTGGCATAGCGTTCCTGTCAGTCTTTGCTGCCGTTCTTCCCGCTGCGGTACGAAAGCTAGAAATGCTCAGCTCTAATGTAGTTGCCGTTAGTTCACTGAAAATGTCTGAAGAGAAAATCTGGGGAGTATGTGAAAGGCACGCCATGCTTGGCGGAGAAGCAGGTGTTTGCGGGTATGAAGTACGTGTGACGTAAGAGAGTGGTGCAGCTCCAAGTGCAGAAAGCGGCGAGGCGCGTGTCCTCGTTAGCGCGTTCTCGTCGCCGGCCGCAGAGCGCTCACCTGCAGCCGGAGAGGACGTCCAGCAGGCTGCTCTTGCCCGCGCCGGACGGGCCCAGGATCGCTGTCAGCCGGCCAGACTTGAAGGTGCCGCTCAGCCCGTGCAAGATGGTTTTACTCGGCTCTGAAACAGAAATGCCCGTTGTGTGACTTCTTAACGTCTTGCTTTGCACTTGGCGGGTGAAATAAGGCAAGTAAGACGTGTCCATTAGGCTCTAGACTTGGACGTGGACTTCGGTGCCTTCCCCGTCACTGTTATGTGGACTACGGCGATAAAAGTCCTTAAATCTCGAATGTACTTTACGGACTGAAACATGTATGTCATCGGAAATATTTCATTCCCAGTACGTCTCCCGTTTATCTTGACCACCAAAAATAACTTTTTCTCTAGAAGCAGAATAAACAGTCATATCAACCCACACGTCGATCAGCCCCATAACCACCTTGGTTGTCTTTCTCGTATCTCTCTTCGATACGAAGTTATAGCCTAATGCTCAAGCGGATCGAAAACAAGAATCCCGACATGTTACACTGCGAATTTCTGCCCGAATTTTCATAACCAAACGAAGCGTGCGTAATGGACGTATGGGATATCAGTTTCACCAGCGTGAGGTCTAGTTTTGCAAATGAAGACCTAATTCCTTGAAAGAAACCATCGCAAATAAGAAAAACGTAATTAGTTGTTTGGCACAAAATTGAAACATTCGATGAACAGCTTCTGTAAATAAGGTGTCAGGTCGGCCGGTGTGGCCGAGCGGTTCTAGGCGCTTCAGTCTGGAATCTCTCGGCCGCTACGATCGCAGGTTCGAATTCTGCCTTGGGCATGGATGTGTGTGATGTCCTTAGGTTAGTTAGGTTTAAGTAGTTCTAAGTCTAGGGGACTGAAGACCTCAGATGTTAAGTCCCATAGTGCTTAGAGCCATTTGAACCATTTGAGATGTCAGAAAGTTCATCCATTCAAGGCCTAGCTAATATACGCATAAAAAATATAGTGGTGTGGTATTAATTAAATAACAAAATTCTGAAATAAAAAAGAATTGAAAATTTATTTAAGCTTTTGTGAAATAATTTGACTAAAAGAAGAAGTAAAGTAGATTACAGAAACATTTGATGCGACTTCGAATAATACTCGAAATCATGTACAGCAAATGAAGGGCCTACTGAGAATCTGAATTTCAATGTTTAACATAGCCTTTCTTTCTTTCTTTCTTTCGCTTGTTCCATGTTCCCGCAGGGACGCAGGGTCGGCATGGTTAATCGAATTTGGCAATTTTAGAGTAAGGGGTGGTTGGATACCCTTCCTGCCACCACCCTGTACCCCCTGGGATGGAATTAGTGCACCCCAACTGTCTGCGACTAGTGTAATCCATGGAATACTGCGAAAGTGTGCAGGTGTCTGCGAGCCGTGTAACTCTGGCGGGACATGGGGACCAACCCGGTATTCACCTAGGGGGATGCGGAAAACCGCCTAAAAACCACATCCAGGCTTGCCAACACACCGTCCTTCGTCGTTAACCCGCCGGCCGGCGCGCCAACCCGAGTCCACGAAGCAGCGCATTAGCGCTCTCTGCTAACGTGACGGGTAATGTTTAACTTAGCCTCTTATAACTTTAAGGCGTACTAGGCGATATTTCCCTGTTGGATTATATAGGCTGCTTAGCCTCATTTGCTATACGTCATTTCCAGCAATCAATCAAATGTGCGTCAAATGTTTTTATAAGCTACTTTATTTCTCAGTTTTCAATAACTTATTCCACATAAGATTTGACCTCTGTTTCCAATTTTAAAAAAATTTAAATAGCGTCCTATATTTTTATAAGGTACTCGATCTCTTCAAGACCTGTTCAAAAGCACATCACAATTGTGGTATATTGTGTCCAAATTTAGTGATTTGTGATCTTTGTTATTACCGTCCGCGTTCGCGTAAGAAGCCAGAGGCACTTTACACACGAAATTTAAAATTTTTGCGCCCTCCTCTTTTGCTCGCTGCATTATGAATACTACTATATAATGTGAACGAATATTTTAGTATTCCTACTCTTCTGCTGATGTTCAGCGGGTAAGCAATCATATGAGATACACGTATGATCTTCAGATAAAGATACTACTGTCATAGCTGAAATTCACAAATGTTTTTGTTGATTAATCAACAAAAAAAACATTTGTAATAACTGAATCTTTCATTCTAATAATCATTATTTAAGAATATTTTAATTAATATGAGAAAGAATCTTATTGTTGAGGAACAATGTACTGTGCAATGTATTTGTTTTTCTATCCGCCGCGAAATTAACTGATTGAGACGGTTAACGCTCATTTTATTTTGGCGAAGTTCGAAACCTACAAGTTCGTGATTTGTTTCAAATATAATTTCATTACAACTTGCAAATTCAAGGGCACGCTTGAGTGTCGTATGCCGGCAGATAGAAAAAGCAAATATTCAGTCACTTATCCAGCTTTTAAATATACTGTATGTTATACAGTGTACCATTCGCTTAACATCACTTTATCAAGAACTTAATACAAAACTGACTGACTCTTCTATAGTAAGATATAGTGCAGGTACCCGGAATAACTTAACTCGTCCAGTTACTAGGGTTGACAGCAAACAAATAGAAACACACGAAAACTGCATACCTATCATTCAGTCAATAATCTCCAGCTAAAGATTTATGGGAGTACCAACGAAGAGAGGTCGTTTATGGAAAATGTATGTGAATGGAACAGTCCATTTGTTTACTATTAACTCCAGCAAGTGGACGAGTTACGTTATTTCTGGTACCTGCACTATGTCTTACTATAGGAGAGTCAGTCAGTTTTGTGTTAAATATTTAGTGAGTCATGTTTACATGAGTGATAAACTGTGATACATTTATGGTTCAAATGGCTCTGAGCACTATGGGACTAAACATCTATGGCCATCAGTTCCCTGAAACTTAGAACTACTTAAAGCTAACTAACCTAAGGACATCACACACATCCATGCCCGAGGCAGGATTCGAACCTGCGACCGTAGCAGTCGCGCGGTTCCGGACTGAGCGCCTAGAACCGCAATACCACCGCGGCCGGCGATACATTTATGAATAGCTATTTAAGAGAGTAAGTGGATTACCGAAAATGTCAAGGGAGCTATTTAAAAAATACATTCTACTGCTCACATCTTCGTAACGAATATAGATACAGGAAGATAATCACGCTGGTTATTTTACCCCTGCAAGCTAAACAACAAAGTCTGATACTTTTGTTTTTGTTTGGATATGGACAAAATGTTATTTGCGGTGGTCAAGATAAATGGGACACCCTGTATATAAGATCTGTTCGAAAATTCACTGTCCATTTTGACGGAGCCAACAACCAATATATCTCGTTAAGCAAGCAGTTGTCGGAAAGGCCTACTGGGTGAGTACTAAGGAGGCGTATGTCCGTCCATGTCTCGTTAGACCAAAGTTGATTTGAGGTACGTAGTGTTGTGACGTTCTGACGTCTACGTTGAGCCAGTAAACAAACTGTACCGCTGTAAAGCCTCCTTGACTGTCGCAGTACATAACATGGAACACTAGACACGTGCCGGCTGCTGTGGACGAGCGGTTCTAGGCACTTCAGTCCGGAACCGCGCTGCTGCTACGATCGCAGGTTCGAATCCTGCCTCGGGCATGGATGTATGTGATGTTCTTAGGTTAGTTAGGTTTAAGTAGTTCTAAGTCTAGGGGACTGATGACCCCAGATGTTACGTCCCATAGTGCTTAGAGCCATTTGAACCATTTGAGGCGCCGGTCGCGGTGGTCTAGCGGTTCTAGGCGCTCAGTCCGGAACCGCGCGACTGCTACGGTTGCAGGTTCGAATCCTGCCTCGGGCATGGATGTGTGTGATGTCCTTAGGTTAGTTAGGTTTAAGTAGTTCTAAGTTCTAGGGGACTGATGACCACAGATGTTTAGTCTCATAGTGCTCAGAGCCATGTTTTTTAACCATTTGAACTTGACACGCAGAGAACTGTGAAACATGTTTACAGTGCAGCTGAAGGTAATGGTCAAAGAGGTCAACGAAAGTACCCCAAATGTCCGCATCGTGGCACGTTTACTGCAATCCACGTTCGATTTTGCAATACCGACACATTCGTGGAAATAGGCCTAATGCAGTAAGGCCATGGACGGCGCGTACACCTAAGCTCTGAGGAAGACGTGCTGTTATGCTTTGAAAACAAACCCGAGACAAGTACACGAACAACTGCCACGGTGTTCTATGTTTACCATGTAGCGAAGAGGGTGTTGCTTGGTAGTTGCTTCATCCTGTCCGTCCTGCCGGAGTACAGGTCCTAGGACTAGATGATTTGAGCCCGTATGCTAAGGAAGTTCCTGAAGTTGTTCTGTATATAGATGAGACAAATTTTTCTTTGCAAGGCATGTACTAATGTCATAAGTCACAACTCACACTGTGGGCGAATGAAAACTCATGTACAACATTTATGCGATGTTATCAGGGATAATTATCAATAAACTTGTACGATAGTATCACGTGTAACTACTTCCTTGGAGCCTACATGCTGTCTCCTCGACTCCCGCGCATGCGCGCACATACACACACACACACACACACACACACACACACACACACACAAAAGTCGTTCCCCCTTAAGAAGAGCGCTAAACAATCAATTTTTTGGCATTTTCTTTTTTCACTGCAGAAACATCTCATGTACTCATTGTGCTTCTTCTTCCCCTCTTCTGTCCACTTCTTTTCTGTTCTTTTCGGGTATATGCTCTTTCTCTGATTTTTTCTCTCTATTTTTTTCTTTTCTGTCGTATCTTCTGTGGAGATGTTTAGTTTCTTGAAGACTTCCATGGTTTCCTTTGCCCAGTTGGTTTTGACGGTATTAATCGTCACTATGTTAAAAATCTTCTTGGCCAGTCTGTTTTCATTCATCTTATGTATTTGTCTGTAGAACTTTGCCCGTATTTTCCTGATTTTCTTTATAATCGTCTGTACCTGTTCGTACAATTTTTTGTAGGTCTCTTTATCAAGATCCTCTCTCTCTCTCTGAACAGGTAAGTAAATCTTTCTACGTACTTTCCTTTCTTGTTTTTCCATCTCTTTGTTTTTTGTTGTTCCCTTTATTACTATTGTTTCTGAGACGTACAAAGGCTCTAGTAAGTCTACTGTACTATAGTGTCTTAATCTGGCACTGACGAAAATACTTCTTTTGTTGCAACGGTTCGACGTAAGTCTGTATGCCTTTGTCTATGGATTTTGTGTCCATTGTACTGCGTTTTGTCGTATGTGATTTGTAATCCTGTTTTGGCTGAGATTTCGTGTAAAAAAAAAAAAAAAACCAAAACGGAGGAACAACACAAATATTTTCTCTGTCTGTCATTAAGAACAAGGTAATGTGATTTAGATTTTAGCCTCTTCAAAGTTTCCAAGCCTTTGCCCTCAGAATAGCTGCACAAACTATTGGCATTCTAGAGACAAGATTTTGTAGTGTTTTTGCAGATATTGCAATCTAACATGTCTGTGAATTATTCCATAGCTCTTCAGCATCAGATGACCTCAATTTTTTGACCTTCCTGTCTAGTTCATCGCATAAGACTTCAACGCAGCGGATTTACCATCTCTTTTAGAAATCTACAGTATAATGGAAATTGTACAGCAACAAATAAATAATCCACAAACACAGAAAAGTGGAAATAACATGCGTAATTTTACGAGAGACAAGTTGCTATTAAGAACTGTGTGGCAGACAGATTCAGATCTGTCAAAAGAAACTAGTACACAATAAGACGTCGGTAATCAGTTGTCAGTCAAGTCTGTGCTTGTCGGAGATTTTGTTGTTCTACAACAGAGTGGACAGAGAGGGCAGCAGTTAGCAGCGAAGCAGACGGTAGAGTGGAAGCTGACAATGACGAATTTGTTTCTGTACGTGGAGTACACTGTAAGTTGCTGCAGAATGGCTACATTAATCGTTATTTTTATGTGTGCTACTCGTGGATCTGTCGGGTTTACGGAACTTTTCTTTGGCAATGGTTTTCACAAGTGACTGTGAAAGCCATGGACGGCGTTACACTGTATTATTGTAGCCACTTCGTAGCTGTTGTCTTCCATCACCTAGTGTGGCATTTTCTAGATGAAGAGCTTTCCAAAGCAGGCTCGTGCTAGATCAGACGGCGCAGAATGATAAATTCCAGCTGATGTCTTTAGTCATGGATATTCCAAGTATCAGACCAATTTATTTTTAATTCATTAATCATCATATTGATCCCTTTTTTTCTTGATCCAATATGACTGTCTACACTCCAGACCTGTTATTTTCGTACTTTATTAATTTTTATCTAGTTTCTGTGTCATCACGTTTTAAATGCACTCCATCCCTTCTTACCCAGTTTTCATGTGGTTCGGGTGGCACTTTCATTCAGGGGACTCCCTTGACGACGCCTGCGAGGAAAATTATGTGTATAAGTGATTATATGTATTAGAAGTGCAGTTTCATTGGTGGTAATAGGCTTATGTGTTGAGGAACACACAGAGGTGTTCCATATTTGAATTTGTGCTGAATGATTCATGCCGTCTCGTCCTATTTACGCTCTGTAAGACAAGGAACGAAAAGTAACTGGTGCAGGCAGTAGCGTCTATATAATCAGTAACAGTGCTAAGACATTAAGGGCAGTTTAGAAACACGGGAGACAGAGCAGTGTTTCTGTGTTGGAAACGTACTAGGCTTTAGACTCTTACTGCAGAAGTATCACCTTGGAGCAGCAGCCTTTTTATCTGACATTTATATAAACAGCTACGGCGGAGAAAAAGTTAATCTCAGGGTCACTCGAAGGTTTGCCACCTATCTCCCCATTGCAGTACTTCATGGTATAAAGAGCATTTTATCCCACCTGCAGCTTCTTTCGAACGATGCCCATGATCTACAGTTTCACCAGCTTTTAAGTTTCTTCTAAATTCCGTAATCTAGAGCTCTTTTGTTTGAGGGCTCTTTTTTCGTCTGTGTCAATCTAGCTTCTGATGTCTTACTTGCATCTGTCTTCCTGTGATGTATTTCTTAGAGTGCAGAATTATATCACTTCTTTTTTAAGGTATTTTTTCAAGTTAAGTTGCTCGTTGTTCACTGTTATCTTAATTCTGTTCATATTCTGTACGCCAGTGTGTGTCACAATAGAGTCGAAGTTGGATGCAGGATTGAAGGTTTCAAATCCCAGCTAATTTGCATATTTACGTTTTCATCTCATATTCTGAATAAATACAGGAATGGAAAGGATCGATAAACCATAGTCTTTCATTTCCATCATATTTTTTGCTATTGTGTCGACTGTCCCGTTAAACAGACAGATCTATAGGTCTTCCCTACTTTCGGTCAGAGAGGCTAATTCTTCTCCAGTCTTTAGCGTTGTTATCTGCTCAGTTACAGTTTTAAGATCTCTCACTGGCGCTGTACTATAGCCTATTCGTCTGAGTATTCCAAACATTTTGCTTGTGCTTTCTTAGAGAAACAGTTTTTTCTTAAAAAGGTCAATCGTTAGTAAACGCAATGTGAAAATTACTTCTCCATCTTTTTTGTTCTAAAACCAAATTAATCTTCGTACAATATGTCTCTAATATTTACTTCTTTTTTCTGTATACTGCACTAAACTGAGTTGCCATGTGTCATGAGGAAGGTCGTCCTGTTTCAACACATGCCGCGTGTTAAGCCCGAACGTTGCGTAAGAGGGTGTTACAAAAAGGTACGGCCAAACTTTCAGGAAACATTCCTCTCACACAAATAAAGAAAAGATGTTATGTGGACATGTGTCCAGAAACGCTTAATTTCCATGTTAGAGCTCATTTTAGTTTCGTCAGTATGTACTGTACTTCCTCGATTCGCCGCCACTTGGCCCAATTGAAGGAAGGTAATGTTGACTTCGGTGCTAGTGTTGACATGCGACTCATTGCTCTACAGTACTAGCATCAAGCACATCAATACGTAGCATCAACAGGTTAGTGTTCATCACGAACGCGGTTTTGTAGTCAGTGCAATGTTTACAAATGCGGAGTTGGCAGATGCCCATTTGATGTATGGATTAGCACGGGGCAATAGCCGTGGCGCGGTACGTTTATATAGAGACAGATTTTCAGAACGAAGGTGTCCAGACAGGAAGACGTTCGAAGCAACTGATCGGTGTCTTAGGGAGCACGGAACATTCCAGCCTATGACTCGCGACTGGGGAAGACCTAGAACGACGAGGACACCTGCAGTGGACGAGGCAATTCTTCTTGCAGTTGACGATAACCCTAATGTCAGCGTCAGAGAAGTTGCTGCTGTACAAGGTAACGTTGACCACGTCACTGTATGGAGAGTGCTACGGGAGAACCAGTTGTTTCCGTACCATGTACAGCGTGTGCAGGCACTATCAGCAGCTGATTGGCCTCCACGGATACACTTCTGCGAATGGTTCATCCAACAATGTGTCAATCCTCATTTCAGTGCAAATGTTATCTTTACGGACGAGGCTTCATTCCAACGCGATCAAATTGTAAATTTTCAAAAACAACATGTGTGGGCTGACTAGAATCCGCACGCAACTGTGCAATCACGTCATCAACACAGGTTTTCTGTGAACGTTTGGGCAGGCATTGTTGGTGATGTCTTGATTAGGTCCCATGTTCTTCCACCTACGCTCAATGGAGCACGTTATCATGATTTCATACGGGATACTCTCCCTGTGCTGCTAGAAAATGTGCCTCTACAAGTACGACACAACATGTGGTTCATGCACGATAGAGCTCCTGCACATTTCAGTCGAAGTGTTGGTACGCTTCTCAACAACAGATTAGGTGACCGATGGATTGGTAGAGGCGGCCAATTCCATGGCCTCCACGCTCTCCTGACCTCAATCCTCTTGACTTTCGTTTATGGGGGCATTTGAAAGCTCTTGTCTACGCAACCCCGGTACCAAATGTAGAGACTCTTCGTGCTCGTATTGTGGACGGCTGTGATACAATACGCCATTTTCCAGGGCTGCATCAGCGCATCAGGGATTCCATGCTACGGAGTGTGGATGCATGTATCCTCGCTAACGGAGGACATTTTGAACATTTCCTGTAACAAAGTGTTTGAAGTCACGCTGGTACGTTCTGTTGCTGTGTTTTTCCATTCCATGATTAATGCGATTTGAAGAGAAGTAATAAAATGAGCTCTAACATGGAAAGTAAGCGTTTCCGGACACATGTCCACATAACATATTTTCTTTCTTTGTGTGTGAGGAATGTTTCCTGAAAGTTTGGCCGTACCTTTTTGTAACTCTGTAGAGACAACATCTGAGCAAACTGCTACAGACACGTGCTTAGTGAAGATGACAGCCGCAAGTTAGCCGCATCTGAACGCAGGATAACAGCTGGCGCAAAACACGTGTTTGTGAACACATCAGACATTAAAGAATTCGGATTTCAGAGTTCAGCAGTGTCTCTAGTGAATTCGACGAATGAACGTGACGTCACCTACACAGAGCCACATGGAGCAGTCAAGGCTCTTGTGTGAGAGAGATAGACGCCGATTTCAACGTGGGGTTTCTGGAAACCACTACTATCAGGACGGTACGGCGACGAGTGCTACCGACAGGCTTCAGCAGCTGATACCGACTAGTGTTACTTTGCCTTTGCCTTTGTCTTCCTTTGTTGTAGTTAGCAATTTAATAACGTAATATGTCAGTCTGGTCTATCGATAAATTTGAGATTAGTCAATTCCTCGCTTCTTGGGAAATTAATTTATAAAGTTTTTCTCTTTTTCCAGAGGTTCAGAGTAACAGTTAAAATAATACCTTACTTGCTGTTTCACCCTCGACATATGTACTTCTGAAGGAACAATGAGATTTCACTCACTATATCCTCCTAATCAACAATATTCTGTGTATGTAAGACTATTCGAATCGACACTACGTCAAATTTTGCTGTTCTCGCTCCGAAGGTGGTCAGGATGCCACTATGTGTGCGTTATTCTAGCTGATCGGTACTTGCGTGCCAGCAGAGGACTATTTGCCACTGAGTGGCGTTCTCCGACTGCAGAGTTAATTACGCAGGACGTTTGCCGTTCCCTGCTTCGAGGCCTGCAGTGGTAAGTGGTATCAGGAAATACCCCGTAAACCGCGTGATTTGCAACTGTGGTGTTTCCTGGAAAAACATACAGAAGTGTTAGCGTGGCGTGAAGACCGCATGATAAATTCTCTTCTTGGTTCGTATAAGTGTGACCGAGACCTGATTGTATAATGATAGGAGATCATGGTACAGTGCTGTGTCACTACCTGGATACATAAATTTATTAAAAAATTGATGTTATAAATGTAGTGAAGGCAATGGTAAGGCGAAAAATTAGGAATTAAAGATGAAATATCTTGGCGCAGTGCAGGGTGAGACTACGTACTGTTTGCTGGAAAATCCTATTGAAAATAAGGGGAGTTTTCACTTGAAACTGCATAAAGTCTGTTACATGTATCTGAGGCTTCCTCTGTATAAGGGGAAACAAGTTTAAGTTTGAAGGCCGAATAGTCCAGAATCGGTATGCCAGGCAGACAAAATCGCCGTGAGCATTGACGCAATAATGCCACAGGTTCAACAGTTTGAAGATAGCGGTTTGGTAAAACTCCGTGCCTGCTGCGTGAAGTCCATAATTGCCTGCTACACATCCTCGTCCGACACGAATTGGCGATGTTACGAGGCCTTCTTCAAGTGACCGAAGGAGCGATAATCGCTCGCGGAGGGATCAGGACTATAGGGCGGGTGTTCGAAAGTCACTCATTTGCTATAAGGGAGCGCAAGTGTTTTCATGAAGCTGCAGAACCACTTGTCGCGCACCAGCGACCCTTGGTTTTCCATTCCGAAACGGTGGTTTTCGACAGAAATGCTGCCTCACACAAATTCTACATTCTCCGACGGCTTTCTACCGGTGTTCGTCCCTCAGCAGCCAAGAAAAGACTAACAGCACTTTGATCCTGTTTGTACGCATTTGGTAATAACATCGCAACAGCTAACGTTTCCGAATTTACCACAGGCGTGTCGGAAGGAAGCTAATGCCACACTGATCTATCGCTTACAAGTCAGTGCTTGCATATCCTCACCGGAGTCGCGCTGTGTTGCATATACGATGCAGTAAAGCCCTCAAATGAAAACTTTGTGATCACCCCTTACAACTAATTTCTTTCCTTTTAGCATGTTACTGTATACGTACACTGAAGTCCACATGTTGCAGATTGGTGGTTACTTTGAACTCTGGGGCAAGAAGTATTACCTGCGATGTTTCAATAGAATTTCTCTGTTTTTCATTATTTTGGACACGAAATCTTTCTGCGACCACTTTACTCTTGTCTTAGTTGCCAATTTTTTTTATTTTTATTCCTGACGCATTTCACTATATAGCAAACGCAGATCTTAACGGAATGGATACGCACTATCTAGCCAAAACTGAACAGTCTTACTCAACATCAGAGGCCAAACAACAGTTCCCGATCTGTGAAGGATAAGCACTCTCCTCCGCCGGCATGCTGGCTATATAAAATACCCTATACGTGCGGTAAGATCTACAGTGGAATTACCAAAAGAACGTGTATACACAGCTGGAGGAACATAAACACTTTGTCGACGATGGGAAAGTAGAAAAATCAGGTTACCACTGCATCCTCTTCATTCAGGAAACATGAAGCTTTCCGAAAGCAGAATTTTATCTACAGTGACGACCTATTATCCACGACTATGTAAAGAAGCCAATGAAATATATAAACATGACGATAATCTTAACAGAAAAAATTAAGTCATGAAACTTAGTGATATTTCTATAGTATTTATGTTGCTCTCCAACTCTCGTCCTGTCAGTCGGCGAGAATCTGCAGAACCGGACCTCTGAAGATGTACAGCGCAGCGCTGGACTAAATATTGGGAACGGAAAAGTTTCATGGGTCGCGGCCACACAACGCAGAAGACTCGCCTGTTACAGTGTATTGTTCTCAAATGTATCATAAGACACTATGTAACAGAAGAGGACTGTCCAATTATTCTTGTTGCGCTACTTTTACATCACCCTGCTGTTTACACATCATGCAAATGCTCTCGATACAACTGATGAAGGTTTTCAAAAATCCAGCGTTGATATTTAACTTACGCACATGCTTCATTACAGAAGTGAGCATTTCAGGATCAACATCTCCGTTATGCCACACCTTCAACACCCGTTTGCAGTACTGACGTCGAGCAACAGTATCTGAATTGGTCAAGCGACACACTACCTTTATTTCCTTAGGTTTTAATTTGACTTTGTGCAAAGGTCTGTGAAGAGACGGTACTAGATTGAAGGGCAACCTGCCGGTAAAAAATCTTGGTCTTCTTCTCAATGTCGCTGCTAACTCGGCTAGTCCAACACACCCACCCTCCCACCCAGCAACCCCCCCCCCCCCCTACACACACACACAGAAATTGTGTAGGTCATGATGGTGATGTAAGACTTCTTTTGTGCAGTTTATTTACAGTTGTTACTGTTTCACTGATTTACTGCCAATAATGTAATCGAGCACTACGCCAATTTGTGCACAGTATGTTACAGCTATTTATGCTGAAGGTCCACTGCCAATTCCTCCATCAAGCCCGCTCCTCTGCAGCGCTCCTTCTACTTCGCTAGTGTTTTCTGGCGCTGAGGTTTTCCTGCACACCACAACGTCATCATGGAGATCTCCATGCAAGCCAATAGATTAGACACAAAGTGAATCAGAAACCGACAGACTTTCAGAGGTTGTGGCATGGACAAAAACACGAAAAAATGTTTAGTAAACAGGGACTATAAAATTCATACATTAAAAACTATGAGCACTTGTTCATCTTTGTTACCATAAAACACACCTCTTCCACTGAAAGCTCTTTGCTTTCCATATTTTGAGAGGCGGTACTATGGGCCAACAAAAGAAACAAAGAGTCCAGTAATCAAGGGCTCTAAAGCGCCTACATTAAGAGATACGAGTAGTTGTTCCTCTTCGCTACTGTGAACCCCATCTCTTCTACAGAACAACAGCTCTTGAGATGTGCACTTTAGAGCCCATATGTAATGGGAATTCTTTGCTTATTTTGATCCTTACTACCGCCTCCAAAATTTTGTCGGTAGAGTTCTGATTCAACCTGCAGCCGCCAGGTAAGTCGAGAGCGTTAATGCGCTGCTTCCTGGACTCTGGTAGGCGCGGGCCCCGGATCGTGTCCTCCCGGCGGATTAACGACGAGGGCTGGTGTGCCAGCCAGCCTGGATGTGGTGTTTAGACGGTTTTCCACGTCCCATTAGGTGAATACCGGGCTGGTCCCCACATCCCGCCTCAGTCACACGACTCGCCGACATTTGTACCACGTTCGCACTTTTTCATGATTTACACTAGATGCTGACAGCTGGGGTACACTGATTCGATCCCAGGGGGTATGGCGTGGCGGCAGGAAGGGAATCCGGCCACCTCTTCATATTAACCTTGCCAAATCCGATTGTAACCACGCCGACCCTGCGCAAACTGCGGGATAAGGCGTAAGTAAAAGAAGAAGAAGATAAGTTCTGTTTCAACCGGGATATGTCGTGAACAGTTCTAGCTTTATGAAATTCCCTTGTGTTAGGTCCGAAGGTACTGAGTAGGTAAAATAAAACTAACTCGGGAAATATTTACAATAAGACCGATGCAGAACTGACCTACGTCAACGGACATCACAGTAGGTGCTGGAAATGGCCGCCTTTTGACGTTGATGCAGCGCTATGCTCGATGTCTCAAACTGTGAGACACACGAAGCAGTTCTGTCTGACATCCAGCAGCAATAGTATGCTCATTTTTCTGCTGCAGCACTTCCAGTGTGTGGGGGTATTTGAACACAACTATCTCTGAGGTAAAAATCACGGGGAGAGAGAGATCAGACGACAGGTGTGGCCTCTGTTGATTGTCGTCGCCTCACCGAACCTCTCATGCACTCATGACAAAATTATCAAGATGGTATCTGCTGTAGCTCCGTTTTGCTGTAAATGCACGTAGAGCCTTTCATCTTCTGTGAGTTGTTATTCATATGTATTAAACTGTAGTTAACAGTTATTGCAGTCTGTATTTTACAGTGTTTGTGTAGTTCGATGCAAATGCCTTTCAGGCCTGTCTCAAGGAACACACACTGCGGAGAATCTACAGCCCTATTAAGTACATGAAACATAACTGCTTTGGCTGCCGAGCACACTAGGAAGCATGGATCGGTCCTAGAGGAGTGTTCGGATAGCCGAAGTTGTTAAGGCGACCACTCGCAATATTCAGGAAATCCGGGTTCGAGTCCCGGTCCGACACATATTTTCATGTGTTTCAAGTAAATGGTACAGCTGATGTATAATCGTATTCGCAGTCTGCGAATACATTTCATGTGTACTAGTTAGTACTGACAGTTTGGTGAAAGAATAGTATTGCAATGGTGCTTGCATAATCTTGAAACTATGCAACGCCTCTTCAGAGCATTGACGGTCATTTTCAGATACATAATAACGCATATCCTGTTAGTTCATATACCCTGACACACTGAACCAGGCACAATGTGAAGAAATGAAAAACTGAGGATCCAAAAGTACTGAACCCACTTCATTCAGAAGCCACCGGCAGAACTAAAGACGTGAAAATCGTCTGGAAGCTTTAACTCAGACGCAACACTAATTATAAGTACACGGATGCAAGTCATTTTTGATAATATTTCGACCCGACGCTCTCTTATAACCCAGTTGCACAGACAAACGGCATTGAGATATCGTCAGACTTTGTTCCAGATTTTCCTTCACTCGAGCAATGTTCTCTGGTCTTTGAACTCTATTCGGATATTTACATGTTTTATACGCTACAGAACCCGTTTCACTCCATTTAGCCACTAGGTTTTGCATTGCAGATTTTCCTGTGAGTTTGCCGAGATACTGCCAGTCTTAATCTCTTGCGCACTATTTTTTGTTGCATTCATCTACACACTAAACATGTCTACCCCTTTCTCTCACACAAGCGTAACGACAACACAGCGAAGTGCTCGGGTCAGAGCATGAGGGAGATGCGTGGTGCATCTAAATCGCAGCTTCCAGTGATTTCTATGATGGACAGTCCTTGTCTTTTTTTTGTTGTAGTCATCAGTCTTCTGACTAGTTTGATGCGTCATTAGTCTTCTGACTGATTTGTTGTGGCCCGCCACGAATTCCTGTCCTATGCCAATTTTTTATTCTCAGAGTGACACTTGCAACCTAGGTCCTCAATTATTTGTTGAATGTATTCCAATACCTGTCTTCCCTTACAGTTTTTACCCTCCCCCCTGTTTGTTAACACTGGTTGATTTCATGACAGTTTTATTTACTCTAGACCTTTTGCTGATTTCTGCTTTCTAGGAATTCATGATTCCAAGCATTCCATTGTTCACTAGGCGACAGGGTGGCAAGAAACACGACATGACCTTTGGCTCTATCCCTCTGGATATCATGGACGAAGAAGCGAGCTGAATTTCACAGGACTGCTGTTTGCGAAATCCATGTTGAGTGCTGCAAGGGAGATTTACAAAACGGTCATAATACGTGAACATGAAGCATGTTCATAATTCGACAATAGGATAATGTCAGCTTGTAGGCCTATATTTAGGCGCATCCCCTACTATCCTTTTGGACAAGGAGAATGACCTGTGCTTCAATTGGTTGAAACGTTTTATCGCACCAGCCAACGATACACTATTGGCAGATTTTTTTTTAAAATGAAAGGTTAATCTTCTGGAATATCCTAGCGGTGCAGTTGAAATGTGGAATTATAAAGACAGTAAGGCAGTAAAAGAATCCAGAAATCACCAATCAGTACGGACTTATTTATGTTTTACATTGTGACGAAGTAAATCAAGTGGAGGTACTAGATTCACATATACCTTTTCGTCCATTTTAGCTGTGGTTCTCGCAGATAACATGATTTAGCCCACAGTAAGGCTTTAATAACCATAAATGTAACTGCAGTAAATGAGCCTTACAGTCTGTGCGCGATAACTTGGTGTAAATTCCAGATCTGAGATTCTTGTCAGTATTTGTTTTGTAAAGTGATCCGATAACGTATGTAGCGTGGAATGTAAATTTGTCACAGCTACACATGCCACCAGTAGCATTAATATATGCGTGAAACAGACTGAAATTAATGTTGCTGTATACCTTGCTAAGCTGCTAGAGCTGTTCATACAAAGGTTCGGAATGCAGTGAAATTTCAAAACAGTCAGACCACTTCTACGTACACCCTTCGCAATCGTTAATAGAGGTTAGTCCGTCTTGTTGCTCAACTGGATGTCTGCACGTGCAGTCGCTTAGCTATTTTTCTTTCAAAAGCTGTTGCATTAATTCTGACCTGTATTGTTGTTGCATCAGCTCGTGTGTATGGCGCCGTTTTTGTGTCTAATGAGTAGCGCAAGGACACCCACACACCCACACACCCATCCGCCCACCCACCCACCCACATACACACGCACACACACACACACACACACACACACACACACACACACCAGAGAGATACAGCGTCTCAGTAACTCTGGAACCAGTGTCTTTCTTGCGGGAAAAGTGCCGTGAGATGGCCTCGGAGGAACTCTTACGAGAGCTGAGGGAGTCTCAATTCCCATGCCGTTACTTCTTTATGATGCCAGCAGCCGCAGGTTTCCGTTGCTGGCTTTCTCACACCTGTGTGCCACCTACACGACTCTGGCCTGTCCATGTCTCATTACCCAATCCTTTTCCACTCTAGGAAATAATAAAAGGAACGTTTTATCTCCCAGGTGGCATGTTTTTATCTTGTCTGTTTGCTGAAGGCCGCTGAAAGTTTCCTTTTCCTCTCAGAGTGTGATATGAATCAGAGACATTTTAGTAATTTAATGAGCGTCGCTTGTACTTCGCTCCACAACTTCCTATATCGTGGGGATCTTTCCATCTCCATGACTATTATCTATTGCCTACACTTAGAATTTTTATATATTGCTTCTCTCTACAGAGTTCAGTTAAGTATTGCGAAATTTCTTTGACACAAAGTCAAGACATTAACATACATTTCAGACACACACTTTCAAAACATAAAGGCACGACATAGTTTTCGATCGCTGATATGTCGATTTCATTTAATAATACTATTAGGGATATTAAGATATATGTGCCACTCTTCTGTAAATGCAACAAGTAAGACCACCTGTTAATGGAGTAGGGAACCATTTGTATACACGTTTTCCTTTTTCTTTTCTTTTTTTGAAAAGTTGTAATTATAAATATTATTATTTTTTATATTCTCTACAGCTAAACAAGACAGAAATAGTAGTAAATTTATGAGAGAAACGTATAAAAATATGTTTTATTACGTCTGCAAGAGAGGCAAAGACTTCTTTTATTGTAAAGAAGCCGGTTGACTGCCTGGCAATGTGGTGGTATGCGTTGCTTGGAATGCAGTTGTATGAAAACGTACTATCTGGAAGAATGGAATGGCTTGACATAATAACAGTGACGACGTATCAGAGAGAGAAGAAGAAATTTATTGTCCTATAAAAGCGCCACAGAGATGCCAGTAAAATCGCGACATCCATGGCAACAATCCAGCTAAGTTCGAAAACGTGTTGTAAAGTGCAGCTTTTTATTGACTATTGAAACACTTATTTAGTCATAAATTCATTAAAAGACAATAAAATAAATTACATTTCTTTTATTCTATTACCTATAAGCGTAAAGCAGTAGTAAATTTGGCACTTAAACTGGTATAAAGTCTCTTCAAGAAACACACTTCGTTATTGCAGTAAAAATAATAGATTTCAGTAGTTGCACCATTTCAGTAGTTGCACTGTGTTTACTGTGTTAATATCAATGTTTTTTAGTGTAGATCGCATTAATGAGCGTGTGACTGATTACTATTATTATTAAGACACAATGTTATTATGTAATGATCTGCTACAATATATGACGTAATTAGGAATACCTCCGTCACCCTTCAAATTATTGTCAATGTTTTTTTCTCTCTTATAAAATTACAGTTTCAACGTTCTGCAACCACACTCATAAGCTAGATTCTACAACTGCATGTGGTTGCAGTATATTCGTTGTAGCACGGTGTTGCGTAGTCCAATGGTTTCATGGCCACACCTCTTAAACAGGAAAATTAAATAGTAAATCCTGACAGCCATGTTATAGAAAACGTTTCTATACACTTGGATCAAATGGCTCTGAGCACTATGGGACTTAACTGCTACGGTCATCACTCCCCTAGAACTTAGAACTACTTAAACCTAACTAACCTAGGGACAGCACACAACACCCAGACATCACGAGGCAGAGAAAATCCCTGACCCCGCCGGGAATCGAACCCGGGAACCCGGGCGTGGGAAGCGAGAACGCTACCGCACGACCACGAGATGCGGGCTGTTTCTATACACTTGTTCACTGCCTGTTCTCTCTAGTGCCTTTCCATGTAGTATTATATCTGCGGTCTTCTGTACCACGCTGAATAGGTTCCTCTGAGTTTTCCAAGGCCCATGTTCTACTTACATGGAATGCTGTGTATCACACACAGTTCAATTTCATGAAAATACACTGAGTGGCCAAAACAGTGGTAAGGTACTGGACTTGATGTTGGTCGTAGGCTGTTGAAGCCTACACGCTGCACTTCAATACTTGGCGGAGATTGGTCCCACACTCAAATCGTTCCTGCCTTACCACAGATGGTCCACTGTCCCTTAAACCGTGGTCACGGTGGCTCCGATATCGGTGAATCCTGCCGACAACCAATATCGACCGAAGACAGCCTATGTTTTCAAATCGGTACACCGCCACGTGCACAGTCAGAATGCAGCCGATATCGCTGCCCAAACGCACAAACTTCGGTTGACAACCGGTGAAGTTCAGATCAGTTTTTTTTTTTTTCTACGCTAATACTGCCCAGCGTTCTTACACTCCAAATATGGCCTGTGGGAAGCTGATAAGTTCAGACCAAGAAAGAAGTCTGTGACATCCTGAGAATGAAAAATTTCATAGTCGGGTATAGTTCGGAATCTGTGGAGTGAAACTGCAGCTTTACTGGAAACCACAAGCAGGCAAAATTTTTATCTTTTGGCGTAAAGTATAATCTCAAAAATAATTCGTTCAAGTGCGAATGGTGGTGTATATTACACTCAAAGCTACCGGAGCTGATCTTTTTTGTTAAGACATAAAAGCTGGCAGTGGACATTGATTTATAACAATGTGGTAAGTTGAAAACTTGTGTCAGGTTGGGATTCGACGTGGGTGTCCAGCTTTTTCGCTAGACAGTTGCGCTGACCACTACGCCATCCGGACACAGCGGTCAACACAACTGCAAGGACTATCGTAGCACATATCCCATAAGACCAAAATACCAGACACTGCTGATGTAGTGCCTCTGCTCATTGGCCTGATTATTCGCACATCTCGCCGATTCCCATAAGAGTTAAAGCACAACGTACACCTGTGCTGAAGGGATAATTGGCCATCATCGCCTTAATTAGATATGTAGTGCCTCTTATTTAGGACGTGTCCGAAAGAACAGACATCATTTTGATCCTGCGGCCACTATGAATCAAGACACAAAGGAATTAAAGACATCAGCTGCCCGTGGGCAATGATTTATGTCAAGGGAGAAGTTGAAAACATTTGTCTGACCGGGATTCTAACCCAATCTCCTGCTTGCTAGGCATTTGCGCTGACCACTACACCATACGGACACAGTCGTCACCACAACCCCACAAACTACCCTAGCAAACTTCCCATCAAATACCATTTCTCAACTTATAGCACATTCTACAGATTAAGTGCCCCAGCACATTAGCTACATTTTTGTGTTTTGGTAGGTGGGTGTTAGCTGTGTACAAATATTTATTACTGCTTACTGACGGTTTTTATACCAGGAGGATGGTGATTCTGTTACATGAAGTGGTTTGCAAATGCATATGTGTTTCCACTTTTCTGTGTTTCATACGTTCATATTATCTTATTCTAAGATTTATGTTTGTCTTTCAAACATGCGCTGAATGACAGTCATTGAAGGTTAACTTATATAAGTCTTTTTTTACTGAATTTATTTGAAATTTTCCAGTGTGTTAGAAAATCATGCCATCTATTGTCAGCACGAATCATCTCGTATATCTAATAGAATGTTTCTCTCTTCGTCTCATATCCGTAAAAAAAATGGTCTGTTTAATCCAGTAGCCGGCCGCTGTGGCCGAGCAGATCTAGGCACTTCAGTCTGGAACCGCGCGACCGCTACGGTCGCAGGTTCGAATCCTGCCTCAGACATGGATGTGTGTGATGTCCTTATGATAGTTAGGTTTAAGTAGTTCTAAGTTCTAGGGGGCTGATGACCTCAGATGTTAAGTCCCGTAGTGCTCAGAGCCATTTGAATTTGAATCCAGTAACTAAGGAAAGAATGATCACTCCTCGCTACTTTCTTTTTGAGCCAGATCTGGCTCATTCATTTGCATTTAGCGTCTTTTTTTTTAATTATTTGTAGCAAAAGCCGGAATGCAGCACTTGCTCCATCGCTCATAACGCCCACCTCCTTAATAGAACATATTATAGCCTAACTTCCTTGATTCCACCAAAGAGTCACAAAGAGGACTGGACGCATTGTGACCAAGTTGCCAGCCTATGTTACCGGGCAACCTCTGGCGACGGCATCTGGCGTTCTTTGGTGGAACCACTGTGAAAGGGGCCTTATGACTTTGTGGAGTCGACGTGACGTCAGTTTGTTAAACACTTGCGACGGTCCTGTGCGGCGGTTTACGCGAGTGGAAACACTGTCCCTGTGATACTGAAGATGCATCCTAAAAACCGTTGACCTCAGAAACTCCAATTTAGTGTAATTTACAACTTGCTATGGCTCATCCCATGTCCAGTCTGTTAAATAGCGACGTACTATACAATGTTTGCTGCACACCTGTATGTAAAAGACTGCTCAGATATCGTGTCCACACACGCACCAAACTTCACAACTGGCCGCAAAATAAGCACGACACTTTCTTAAACGGGACAACCATGCCCGCAACTTCTGGTAACTTTGATTATTATGAGCTCCAATATAGCTGTTGCTTCTGTTAGTTGCGTTGCGTCATCAATTTTATTGGATAATGCTTCATAAATACTACATTAGTTTACATTGTGTATCCTTTATTACCATATTTTCACTATAGGGTAATCCTGTATTCCCATATTTTCACTATAGGGTAGTAGCCAAATTCTCAGTCCTCCTACTCTGCATCATGTATATTAGTTTCTTCGCTCTTCGTCCAGTTTCAATGCAAATAGGACTACTGATACTATTGAAAATTTCTTCAACAAATACGTTACTTTTGGCCAAAATTTTCCTTATTTTTCGGCAAAGTGGCTAAGCAGTCTGTGGACTACAGTGCTGTTATTTGTTCTTCTTGCAAGGCGTCGTTAACGAGATTAAAACTCTGAAGATAGCCATGCATGCACAAGTGGGGCTAGCAGTGTCGAAAAATACGGCAGTGATTTTGATCACACCAGTAATTAACAACGAACGAAATTAGTCCTGTGAGGAGCAAAGCCTTCAAACAATTACAGTCGAGCTGCATACAAGGAAAAAGTATTAAAAAGCTACAATTAAACGGGAAAGCCAACATGGGTACAAGCTTGCAGTTTTCTATCCCTGTATTTAAGCGATATCAGCTGGTAGATATTGCCGTACGTGGTCAATTTTGAATATATACTTAACACATTGTAATTAAATCACGAATTATTGAGCTCTTAAACTTGGAGTTTCTTATTATTTTCCTTTTTTGTCCAAAGTATCTTATAATGCAAAATATCCTGCAGTCCTTAAGGTATCAGGTAATGATTATCATTCATCGAACCTTCCCAACGCACTAAGAATGGCCAGCTGGGGTGGCCGAGCGGTTCTAGGCGCTACGGTCGCAGGTTCGAATCCTGCCTCGGGAATGGATGTGTGTAACATCCTTACGTTAGTTAGGTTTAAGTAGTTCCAAGTTCTAGGGGACTGATGACCTCAGAAGTTAAGTCCCATAGTGCTCTGAGCCATTTGAACCATTTTGAACCACTAAGAATGCCGAAATAAAAGAACACGAGGTAAAGTGAGTAAAAAAAAATCAAGAAGATTGACATTCAAACCTGGGAAAGGAGATGAGGGGCGGTATATTTCAGAATATAATTTCAGTAATACGAATAGAACGTCAGATAAAACCTTAATCAAATTCTTAAAAAAATGGTTCAAATGGCTCTGAGCACTATGGGACTTAACATCTATGGTCGTCAGTCCCCTAGAACTTAGAACTACTTAAACCTAACTAGCCTAAGGACAGCACGCAACACCCAGCCATCACGAGGCAGAGAAAATCCCTGACCCCTCCGGGAATCGAACCCGGGAACCCGGGTGTGGGAAGCGAGAACGCTACCGCACGACCACGAGATGCGGGCTAATCAAATTCTTATTTCGTAATAGAATTCAGTGCGTATTTCAGATAAAATCAGTGATGTAATTAATATGGCAAACGATGAAGTATTTGCATGTGACTTTTATGTAAGAAACGAAAGATTTTCTGCAGTAGTCTTTTCCGCAGAAATATCACAGAAAGAATCTCATCATTGACGTCAGTATCGCGAGATGGTCCCTGTGAAATGTTATCTTGCACGCTGATTTACGTTTAGTGTTTTTTGACGTTCCATGACAGTAAGAATATGGCATAACGTCAAACACACAATGAAATCATTTGCTAGACCGCTGTAGTATACGTGCATTTCAGTCGAACGCACAAACGGTCGATAAACTTAAGGAAGAAGAGCGACATAGTTTCCACCAGCCTGTTGTTTCAAAATACTACTTCTTTAAACACTATTAGCTAATTTCGAGCATTGATCAGTGTCAAGTGCATAACATACGTGGATACATCAGCTTCATAAGTTGCATCAGATAAAAGACACATGCCATGCATAGTTCATACACAGCGTTGTCGGAAATGTACACGAATTCGGAACTGGTATCCATGAATTAGACATTCACATAGCTGTTTGAAATTTCACAGCAAGGAGGTCAAACAGTTAAGGTACAATGAATAGAGTTTACGTAGTTTTACACTGTACGCGGTGTTATAATTAACAATTTCAAAACTTTATAGATGTATTAAATAAAAAATGACTGAATATTAAATACATCTACATCTACATGGACACACTGCAAATCACATTTAAGTGCCTGGCAAAGGGTTCATCGAACCACCTTCACAATTCTCTATTATTCCAATCGCGTATAGCGCGCTGAAAGAACGAACACGTATATCTTCCCATACGAGCTCTGATTTCCCTTATTTTACCGTGGTCGACCGACATCTCTAGGGATGCTGAAAGACAACATCCGACGCCAATGCCTCACCATAACTCCGGACATGCTTTACAGTGCTGTTCACAACATTATTCCTCGACTACAGCTATTGTTGAGGAATGATGGTTGACATATTGAGCATTTCCTGTAAAGAACATCATCTTTGCTTTGTCTTACTTTGTTATGCTAATTATTGCTATTCTGATCAGATGAAGCGCCATCTATCGGACATTTTATGAACTTTTATATTTTTTTGGTTCTAATAAAACCCCATGTCATTCCAAGCATGTGTGTCAATTTGTACCTCTCTATCCACATTATTCAGTGATTTATTCAGTTTTCAAATTTATACTGACTTTTTGATCACCCAGTAGTTTTCACCAGCCTGTTGTTTCAGAATAGTACTTGTTTAAACACTACTAGCTAGAAGAAATCTGACTCACTTCTGCGTGAATGTATAGTTAAAACCAATAACCACTGTCGACACAGTTATTCTCTGCCTTCATCCACTTACAAGAGTAGCAAAAAAGGTGGGGAAGGTTACTTTGTGACACTTTGAACCCTGAGATGACGTTTATCAAATTTGCCGTCGGTAGTGAAAGGTTACATTCTTATTATCTCTATGGATTTAGAAGATAATAATTTGCTCATGAGTTGACGCTAAATTCCATGAAATTGACGACTAGTCGTGTTTAAAAAGGTATTAGTTAACCCTGCCCTTTCAATCGAGATGCTAATAAAGACTGTAATGACAGCTCTGTAAAGCTGAAGGGCATGAGTCGATGGACGAGGCCTTTTGACTGCGTAACGCCAGAGCATTTGACTTGGAGGTTTTTATGATCACACGTTAGTCACAGTTATCATTTGAAAGAACATGGTCGTATCAGGATATAATGTCGTAGGAATTTAGTAACGCGCTGCTAGGGTAGTAACAGATCTGAATAGCCCACATGAGTATATTACATATGATCAGGGATCGAAATGAGAACCAGTGCAGGAATGACAACGTTTTCTCTCGAAACACGGTTGGATAATTGTAGAGAATTGGAATTTGCGGTAAACAATACAAAAATTACTGCGTTCATTGTATAACACGCATAGCGATAGAGATTGTAACTATGAAGCTTGCTGAGGCGCAAAATCGTTTGCCCCTCATGCTTCATGTAAAGTGAATGTGACAATCAGTGGTTAACACTGGTACAAAGTACTTTCCGCCTTGCACTGTACAGCATTCATGGGGAAATCAGATAACAGCGCACAGTTCAAGATTACGACTGATAATGTCAGTAACCAGTTTACATTCTTGACCTCTGCGTAGGATGTTGTGAAGCGAAAGCGCAAGATGGTGTGGTTCACTACAAGTCCATAGAATGAAAAAACTATTCTCGCTGATCACCTTGAGACTTACACGGGGTAAGGAGACTGTATCCTCACGGGGGCTTAATTTTTATTTGTTTACTTTCTATAGGTAAGTTTATTTTTTATTTCACGTCATGGATAGTCAGTATCGATCTCCAAACTGGTGTAAGAAGAGGTAAACCTCTCTGACGCGTGACGATAGATGTATTGCTCTAGCTTTTGAGCTGCGAACAGTTTGAGTCAGTGTGCGAAGGTTGTCGTTCGCGGGCGTCGGTAGAACATGGATTTATAATATTCGTCGATAGTATTTGAGACGAAATGGCGCTTGTACAATGGAAGGAAATCCATTTGTTTACCTTACTTAAATATAAAGTTTCATTGTATAAGTCCGGACAATAATAGTAGCGCACAGCATACTGTTGCATGTGATGAGGTTAGCTTAGTCTATGTTAAAATAGTCTACCTTAGAACAATAAATAATCACTTATTTTTCGCTAATCGTTTTCTAATTCTGTAAACAGGACCTTTTATGAACCACATTTTGAACCATCCTGAAGAAAAGAACGAAACCCGAGCTATGAAAAGGCGACAATGATTGATACAGGTGTAACTATAGGTTGAAGACCATACAAGAGAGTACTACAGCGTATGGTGACGTAGCTGACACCTAAAAAAAGGACATGGTTGCTTTTTAGAACCAGTTTCATCTATTTCATACCATCCAGAAAACGGAACCCACCTATGCCTTTTTTCAAGAAGGTAGCCATAATTTCCTTCCCATGAATCTTTAGAAAAGGCAAACAAAAAACTTCGTCAACATATGTTACTTCGTCAATACCTTCAAAATTCCAGTACCTTACGGAGTCAAGGACAGTAGCGTACAACTGCTGCATTCCCAATCTCCTTACAACTGCTTCCTGTGTGGTCAGTGGAAACCATATGCTACAGCCTGCGATTAGATCCCAGATTACCGTTTCGTTGGAGGTACTGTTGCTTGAAACCACAGTTGTTACAGCCCATCTTCACTGTACAATGGTACTACCAAGACGACTTTTTTCATGTCAAAAGAAAATCTAAGAAGCTCTAGTTCCACAGGAGAATCACCAGTGAGCTAGAAACTGACAACTTTCTTGGTTAGCAGATGATCAGAAGAACGCATAGTCTGGAGATACTTCTGGCTAATGGCACAAAAAGTGACATGAACTTGTGTTGCAGAAGGGGCAGAAGAGGGAAGGCTAAACAATTAAAAAGCTCTGTACACACACGAAATTAATAAATTGTTATTTCCCTGCCGGCCGGTGTGGCCGTGCGGTTCTAGGCGCTTCAGTCTGGAACCGCGTGACCGCTACGGTCGCAGGTTCGAATCCTGCCTCGGGCATGGATGTGTGTGATGTCCTTAGGTCAGTTAGGTTTAAGTAGTTCTAAGTTCTAGGGGACTGATGACCGCAGCTGTTACGTCCCATAGTGCTCAGAGCCATTTGAACCATTTTTTTGTTATTTCTCTGTGTAAGTTGTCGCTGATCTGCCAACCACATCTTTCACGCGCGGATTTGTGAGTGCATAACTCATCGAGACGTTGAATGGCTTACATTCCATGACTGGCAGTTTTACGAGGCTCTTCCAGTGGAGAATCCAGTAAGCCACCCATTCTATTCAGCTTGGCCGTTGATGCCTGGAGCTTTTCATTATGACCACGCTCCAAGCTCGAGGAACATGTGTAGTATGTATACAGCGAAATGCCACTGCATTCATGAACCCAGATGGAATAATTAACGTGTAGCTTACCTCTCATATAGCTTAACTCTCACCCGGGCCAAGTATTTTGAAATATACTAGAAATCATTTAATTTTCTTGATTTCTAAAAAATAAAAATGAATAATACGTTTGTTTGTTAATATATGTCGTAACCTATCAGCTGATTATGTATCTAGCTCCAATTCTGTAAATCAGAATGCAGTTGGTTTAACTTGGCCTCTCACTCATAAATGATTAAAACGACCGGTACGACAGGGTGGTCACAACATAATTGGTCGATAGCGTCAGACCCCTTAAAGTGACCACTATATAACTGTCACCCTGCTTGGAACCTGCTGAAGAGATCTCAAAATAATTAATGCATAGCTTGAGGCCAGTGAAGCATCCAGCTACAGCCGTGAGAATGCACACAGATGTCAAAAGCCTATCGGAAGTTGGTGATAAGAAAAATCGAAAAATATTTTTCGAAATTCCTACCTTTAAGATCTATGAACAAGGGTTAAGAAACTAGATTCATCGATTCTGAATTTAGTTTTCCGTAATTTGTGAATGACACTTTAGGCGCATGGTGGGATACTCCCTTCGAAAAGTCACAAGCGATTACTTTCGATGTTCAACGACCATCGTATTAAAGAGAGAATTGTCAAAACTAATCTTGCCACGTCGGTTCAAAAATGGTTCAAATGGCTCTGAGCACTATGGGAATTAACTTCTAAGGTCATCAGTCCCCTATAACTTAGAACTACTTAAACCTAACTAACCTAAGGACATCACACACATCCATGCCCGAGGCAGGATTCGAACCTGAGACCGTAGTGGTCGCGCGGTTCCAGACTGAAGCGCCTAGAACCAGTCGAACACCTCGGCCGGCTTGCCACGTCGGGCTTTCCACCATAACTTCTTCAGCATGACAGTTAATCAAGCTTCTGAAAATCATGTACAAGGAACTGGAAGGCGGCGAAAGAAACAGCGTTTGTTAATGATGTCACGAGAAGTTACTATCTTACAATCTGTTTAACCTCTTACTTCAACCTTCTTTTTGAAGATGGGATGTAATGCACATTCCTAGAAAAGACTGCGTGCTATGTTGCTGCACGTGGTAATGCATAACGTTCTCAGAATCATAAATTGAATTCCATATTTGATGAGAAGCAATCTCATTAGTAATAGTCGCAAAAAATGTGTTACATTATTTCGTAATTGGTAGGAACTTGTTCAGTAGTGGTTAACTAGTCTCGATCGGCACGCGGAGAGCAAACGTGGATAAAGTGATGAGTCTGACAGTTGTTGGGGAGAGTCTTCCCAGCTTTAAATTGCTGTAGGCTCCTGACTGTGCATTAATGTTTTATACAGCATTATACGTTGTAGGAAAGTGAAAAACAAGGAATTTGTCATGCGTGTAACAGAATCTGGGTTGTTCACAGGGTATTTTGTGCTGCGGTACAATAGATGTGATGAAATAAAGAAGTTTCCGATACCTCCTGTAATGGCGCAGGAATTTTATTCAAGGGGGACAGGACGTAAGGAACTACACGATGAGCTCCTTATTTGTACAGAATCAACTGATACGCTGTTACAAAATGTGTCAGAGGAAGCTGTAAGAAATTGCGCGCTCGGCATTGCTCATTATAAAATTTTCTGAAGCCTGGTTCTGATATGGATAAGGTTTCTTAAGGGACGACGTGAAAATACAGGTTGTCTCACGAGGAATGGCCAGTCTTTAATGATAAGACAGCAGTGATCATTCGAAGCAAAAACGGTCTAGGAGACAGGGCTAAACTGCTTACCTGAAGTGCTATGATCCCTTGTTCGTCTTTGCTAGTGTGAAACACATTTCTCCTACTGAGCGAGTGCTCGTAGCTCTTAATGTACGCATTTTAAAGCCCTGTCTCTTTATTAGACTTTTTTCTTCAATGATAGTTTCTGTCATATCCCTGAATGTTGACCGTTCCTCCTAGGACATCATTTATATAAGCCCACAGGCTGTAGCGGCAGTTTTCATTGATGATCAAAGCTTCTGAGTCGCTAGGGCGCGTTACATGCCTCTCAAAACTTCTTCACTGCTCGACTGAACATTCAGACATCCAGGGGCACCAAGAGAACCCTGACAAATACCCCAGCAGAGGGATCTAACCGTCGAGCAGTGAAAAAGTTTGGAGTGGCATATGACGTGACTTCAGAAGATTTTATCATCGACGTACGTACATTTTTCAGGCTATGCTGCAGGTCCCTAGCATTAAAAGACAAGAGTGCATTTGGCGTAAAATACTTTGCGTCGTCCGCCCCGCCGCCCCCACCCCTACCCCCCCACCCCTAAAAAAACTGTTTTTGTCAGATTAATCATCGTGTTATCTGCGATTCTCCAGCTGAGTTGAGCCGTTGTTTTGGTCAAGTGTGATTGTTTTTCAAAGTCATGGGCTCCCTCAGCAGTGCCAGTGAAAAACCCCATTTTACAGAGAAGCCGTGTAGCTGTATAGGCTTTATTAGGTCAAGGTCGACAAAGGTGTATCTGCAGGGCGGCGAAATATCAGTTGCCAAAATGGAAATCCCTCTCCGGAAACTGGCTGTCGTGCGCCCGAACCATTACTTCGTTATCATCTTCGCCGCTAAAAACTAAAGTCGTCCTCTCACGGAACAATGTTTTCATGGTAAAGCAGGTCAAGCATTATTTTAAAACTTGGCTGGTGTACGCACAGAAACGAGCTGATACTTCACTCTTAAAGTGTTCCCGAGTTTCAGACGACAGCGCTCCCTAGCAGCAGTTGTCTGCTGTATTTGCCGTGAAACCGCAAAATACGTTTACGAGAATCGACTTCATCCGTTCTGTTAGCGATAGTCGAAAAAGAAAGAATAGCGAACAATGTTTCGGACAGGTTGATAGATTTGGTAGCTAATTATTTCGGATATTTAAAAATTCACTTTGGCATTCGTTTGAAGTCTTTAACCCCAGCCTGGTGCATTTTACCGTTTCAAATCCGCGGAAAAGCGCTTCGGCTCGGCAATATTTTTGTGATAGCTGCTAGTTATAACATTATTCGAACACTGCTCTTCTTTCACTGCGTCTACTGAAACACATCCATGACCAAATGTTAGAGATCTTGTTCTGTCTGTAGTGTACACTGTACTGAATTTTGTGAGAACCAGCCATTGATATCGACAATCTTGAAATACATTGGCCCATGTTGCCTGTCAGAATCATAAATCTAACACATTCCTGTATGGAGAGCGCTCTTATTTATACATAACCTAGAATATTTCAGAATACATTTCAGTTAAGTTTATAAGAACCAGAATCTTTTAGAAAATATGAAAGTAGCATCCAACCTGGCGACCCTTCGGGCCACAACCTGCGCCCCTAAGCGTTGCTTTACAGCTGACACACATCATTAAAGACTACGTATTTAATCTGGCAATGTTCTGAAGGCTTTAACCGACGATAGGTCGTATAGTGACATTTTATTGTAAACGACGCCTTTTTGATACATATTCGATGGTCCGGTGTCTTGAAACGTTGTACGTTTATAGCAAACAAGCCATAAAATGAAAAATCAGCAAATACAAAAAGCTTTTGAAAAATTATTGTTACCATCTTTTTTTTATAACAAATCGTACCATAACGTCGAGTTTTATAAAGATCCTCCACTTGCCGGTCCTCAGAAAAAGCAAATATCACAGCACGTGAGTTGTAATGCAAAGTCCACCATATAACCACATACGAGCTTCAATAGCAAACGACGTTATCCATTATGCCCTCTCGTAAGTTATGTTTGCGACGTAAAAAGTGATATTGCATCTCATTGACCATGTTCCTTTCCACGAAGTAAAAGTCTGACGTTTCAGATTTTACCTTTTACGTTTCCGATTTCTCGCAATGTAAAATTCAACATTATGACGTAAAAAGCCTCGACCAGGTCAAAGTCCAAATTCCCTTTCACGTCCTGCGTAAGAATGGCTGAAGAACGATTAAAATTTTCCTTCCATATTTAGTTGAGACACACAATAAATGTAAAATATCACGTCCCCTCCTACGAGTCAAGTTATCATATTTTCATCGAAGTAGATGGAAGTGCTGTCGTGCTTAGTATTCGTTACCCAACGATGCTATAATAGTCTCATACTCAACAAGGTGCACTAGACATCTGCTAGAAAGGGGAAGTATTCCGGGTCTCTTAATGTGGCTCTCAGTATATGGGGACCGGAGATCTGCTTATCGTATCTCACAGATCATACGTCGAAACTCTACCTGTGTTGTTGACTTCCATTTATGTGCGAACGTGTACTGCTACTACCAACAACGTTATTGCATGGATGTAGATACAAAACATCCAGTGAAGATACGAATTATGGATCATGAAAAGATATAGCAGTAGCAAAGAAAAATTTATAAGTGCAGTGTGCACAGTCTGCTTTGAATTGTATAATTCGTTCGAACAGTAGATGGAGTGTGGCAGATGCTTTTAAGTCATAAGTTTTGAATTTAGAAATCCCAAAACGCCCAAACCATAAATTTCCAGACAGAATGCGATTATAACATAGCAAGATACTAAAAGCCTGTACTGCATCACATCTCAGAACCGAACAAGTTATCTGTATTTAATTATTAGCGAAGAGCAACATCGCTAACTTTTTATCTTGGTTGTGACGTAAGATAGCGCTTTCAGATTTATCGTTATTTATGTTTAAGTTATCTACAGTCAAGGACGCTAAGGCATTCTTGAGATGGTCGCGAAAATCTTTTCTACACAGGAGTGATAAGTTGAAGGCTACTTTTTTTTATCAGAGAGGAATCCTCACAAAATACTATCAGACACCCACACACGGCGTTCGAGAAAAAAATGTCACGATATAGTTTTATCACATACGCTTTAGTTGTTCTTTTAGTTTTCACTAGTCTTTTGACTGGTTTGATACGACCCTTCTGGACTCATCTCGTCAGGTCAGAACAGGATTTGCACGCATTGTCGTCAGTTATTTGTAGTACATACTCTAATTTCTGACTTCCTCTACGATCGTTGACCCCTGCAGTTCCATGATGCCTTGGCAGTTGTTGAAAAACAGCGGAATTTTGAATCTTTGTCCAATTTATCTTCCCAGAATATCTTTGTTTATGCGTTGCTAGGAAAAAAATCTGTGATTGAGTAAAAACATTGGTTTAAGTGAATACTATTGTTTTCTGGATGTCACTCATATCTCGCCAATGGTGACATTTTCTGGTGCCGAAACCCGTGAAAAGGAGTTTGTGTTACTGGGCGACACACTTCCGTTCTCATGTCACTAACGGGAGATGAATCAGCTTCGACATCACAAAAGGTATGACGCGCGATCGCGTGCTGTAGATTAAGCCTTGTAGAGAAGACAATTACTACGGCTTGCTACTCGTACTGTTGAGAAGACAGTTATTACGGCTTGGTATTCCTGCTGTTGCCGTTGAAGAAAATTACTAAGTGCGTTTTTTGAAGCAAGATGTGACCGCAGTACGTATTTTTGTTTGTCAGTTGTCGGACGCCCTGAGCACTAACATCTCTGCCTGTCATCGTGTCACTTCTTGTTACCAACTGTTGCTCCACGCAGTCACTTTGTTTATTCGAAGCGGTGGGACATTTGACAGCGCCGAGCGTGTTATTTATTACCGATAGCCACTATGTCTTTTGAGGAGGTACATGACGTGAAAAAAAAAACTATCTGCCTAGAGAATCTACATCCAGGACCTCTTATCGGTGATTCAGGAATCATCCCATGAAACTCAACTCTAAGTCGCCGAAGTGGCGTCAAATCGAAAGACTTGCACCTGGCGAACGGTCTACCCGACGGGAGGTCTTAGTCACACGACATTTACATTTTATTCCATGAAACACCACTGCAGTACACTGTGTACCTTAAGAGGTGCTTGGAAGAAGCGCTGTTCCTTCTGGCACTGCTTTATTTATTTATTTAATCTGATCAGATTAGGGCCATCAGGCCCTCTCTTACATCGGAGCAGTGTTTCACATATTCAGCATTTCACACATCAGAGTTACATCATGACAATAGTCTAAATAAGAAAATTAGATTACTCTAGTGACAATATGAATAAAGAGTAATGACTAAGACCTAATAAAGTAAGTGCTGGCAGTATTTATACAACAGGTGCTATACATACAAATTATTATAAAAGCATTAATAGTAACAGTAAAAAAATCAAATAATAATGATAAACATGAGAAAAATTGGCAATAATAATGAAGATTTGTGCAGATGTACATTAATATCTTGGTGTGTAAAGTAGATGTTTACTAGTATAGCGAGTTTTTGGGAAGGGAGATTTAAGGAGGGGGAAAGAGAGAAGTAATGAGATGAAGGGCATTCATGTACAGAGGAAGGCATTACTGTTGCTTAAGTAGATACGTCATTAACTGTTTTCTGAAGCCGGACATGTTTTTAAGTTCTCTAATATAACGAGGGAGGTTATTCCAGAGTCGGGTTCCCGCTACTGTAAAGGACGTGGAGAAGGTGACTGAGCGATGCAGTGGAACAGAGAGGATTTTATTATGATGGGAACGTGTGTTTCTGTCATGTTGTTCCGACATAAGCGTTAAGGACGAGGAGAGATATGAGTGACAGTGTACATTTATAAGGCAGTAGATGAGACAGAGTGTATGGAAATCTCTGCGTTTGTCTGCACGCAGCCAGGACAATTTTGCATATGCTGGTGAAATGTGATCAAAAAGTCGAACGTCACAGATATATCGGACGCAGGCATTCATGACCAGTTCCAAACGTCGCGAGTTTCCCTGAGAGAGGCCTTGTAGGATAATATCGCTGTAGTCAATGATTGGGAGTATAAGCGTTTGTACTAATTTCTTTTTCAGATCGAAAGGGAAGAGTCTTTTTATATTTTTGTAGGACATGAAGGGATGCTGATGCTTTTTTGCACACTGCAGTTACGTGCTCTGTCCAGTTTAGATTTTCATCTATTATTACTCCCAAACTCTTTGCTGAGGGAGAGAAGTTAATATTTGTTCCATTTAGGATAAGAGATGGCACGCATTTATGACGCTATTCATAACTTTTCCCGGAAATGGAATATAACATAGGTTTATTTCTCTATGCCGAACATCTTGACAAAGCGAAGGGCGCTATTTTTAACGCTCGAGAGTGCTGTTTCGTCCGAACAAGATACAGCCAGGGCAAATCACCGCAGACGCAGAGATGTGAGCTAGGGCCAGTGCCATAGAGACTCCCTACTCGCACGCCTTCCACCAGCGGTATGGGCGGTGCTTAGGATGAAGATATCTACTTCACCTCGGCCACTTGCCAGCCGAGTACAATCCGCCAGTGACCGGACGACAACGGTCAGAAGCCTACTCGGAAGACAGAAGAGCAGCCCTCGCCCAGTTGGTTATAGGTCATCGTCCAGGGCTGGCTTAGACAGGGAACGTCGTTTAGTGAACTCTTTGAAGTGAACAGAGAGTTGTTGTAAATTTCATTTGCTATGCACTGTCAAGTTTGCCTACGATTATTTGCACTTAGCCATTGATGTCCTTTCTTGTGTTATATTACAAACAGTGTTGAAGACTTCTTTATTCGACAAGTCACAAAGATAAATAAACCTTTTTAACCCATCTGTGTGATTTAATTACTAAATTGTTGGAGTGTTGTAGAACATTCGTTCTGCTCTCCTGTTACCTGACCCTGGGGCATAGTTGTGTAATAGTGGCAGGGAGAAATTGACTTACCGGTGTATGCACCAGAAGCCGTTGTTTTACGAACTCACAAACTCGGCCTACCGTAACAACAGTGGCAAATCGTCCTCTACACACACACACACACACACACACACACACACACACACAAAAGAAACCAACTGGTGACCAGGGTTTACAAAAAAGAAGGTATCGAGAAATACTGCTACCCTCTGTCGCAGCCTTATATTTGTACGAGTCAATCTCGTCTGTTATTTCTATTTCTATCCCTACTACTGTAAAGCAGCTGCCTACTAAACCCGAACTCTCCCCTGGAAACATTGAGAACTGACTCAGATTTGTGAAAAAATCGGAAGTACTATTATCAGAAGTCCGAACGATAGGTCGATGCCACTTCAGTCATTGCCTCGACGGACAATAAGTAAATTATTTAGGTAAGCCACTGATCGGAACTGCATAATACGAGGTCACTTGGGTTACTTAGAGGATATAAGGCCTATTCGAGTTGAAAGTGATGAAACTTAAGTCGACTTTCATATAATGCAGCAGACAGACACCAACTCTGAAGTCATTGGGCGAGGATGTAAAAATTATTGGCAAGTTCTTGTGCCGAAAATAATGCATGCTTTTCCTGTAGACAATTACTCCTCGTACCTTACTAGTCCACTTAATTTTCAGCGTTCGTCTATAACACCACCTCAGAAACGTTTCGATTCGTTTTGTGGGGCGGCAGGTGGAATTATTGGTTTATAAATAATGTAGAATGTAATGTAGAAAAGATGCATTTCCCGGCCGATTAACCATGTGTGGGGCGGCGGGTGGAATTGATTGTTAGAAAAATGTTCCTATTATTTATGCAGTCTTTTGCCGTTCTCAACACTGGCTCTCTAACTACAATATTGGCAACCAGAAAGTGATTAACAAAACGCGAAGCCTGTAATTAGAATTCCTAGTGCCCACTTCATCTGAGAAATACATTTATAGCTACAGCTTATAGATCTGAGGAATTAGTAGATTGTCTGGGATTCATAATAATAATAAAAAAACGATTCTCTCGAAAATGTTCACTATATTCTGAAAGTCAACAGACCAAAAAGCATTCACTCAATCCAACTACCAGAGCAGTTCAGAGTCTAATGCGCTGATGCAACCATAACTGTTCAAACCAAATGTTTAAGTGAATGCTCGCCATAATTTGATGATAATGTTCATCAAACGCCACGCTAAATAATGGTAGAATGTCTGTCCCGCGGCGGCACGTGAAATTACGACATACGCAAACTGAAGATAGATCATTAAAGTCATCCTAGAATTAACACTTCACTCGAAAACGATTTCATGGTTACGCGTATCCCGAGTAACTTATTACGGCATCCGAGGCTGTTTATAGCAATGATACCGACGCGATGCGACTCCTGGCACAGGTGGTGTGCTATTCAGCGTCTGGAGAGAACTGGGGGCTTTTCCTCTCGCGCAGCGTTCTTATATATAAAGCCGCGGTGCGGACGGCTAAGGGAACGCCTGATCAATTCCGCTCTCCCGACTAGCCGCTGGGCTAGTAATGCACCGCTTTAAGTTATCGAATAAATCATTGTTCCCTTTGCTGATGGCCGATGAAGCTCTCAATTTATATGTGCAATCAGCACACAGGTAAGTAATCATAATAAAAGTCTGACGTGGCTAAGTCAAATATTTTGGTTGAGAGAATTAATTTAATTACACTACACGCAGTTGACGACGTCGTTGTGTCAACATGTGAATGTGTAGGAGAGCTCCTTGTTCAGCGATGTACGATGAACGGTGTGCTCCGAAACACTTGTGCGTGCACCAGCATTGTGCTCTTTCCGCATAGGTGCCACAGATCACCATCTATCCTACTTTACAGGGTACACAAGCTTCCGTACCCCAAGTCCTGGCCGGCCGGGGTGGCCGAGTGGTTCTAGGCGCTACAGTCTGGAACCGCGCGACCGCTACGGTCGCTTGTTCGAATCCTGCCTAAGGCTTGGATGTATGTGACGTCCTTAGGTTAGTCAGGTTTAAGTAGTTCTAAGTTCTAGGGGACTGATGACCTCAGATGTTAAGTCCCATAGTGCTCAGAGCCAGCCCACGTCATGTGAACACTCGTGGACGTCCAACCACTTAGCGCCTAGATATAGTTTCACTGTCCTTCTACCTTTTTCCGTAGATGCTCACCACTGTAGCACGTGAACATTCGACCAGCTTCGCCGTTGTCGAGATAGTCGTTCACAGGCTCTGTGTCATAATAATTTACCCTTTGTCAAAGTTCGCTTATGTCAATAGATTTTCCCATTTGCAGCCCTTATCTTCTCTAAAATGATGCCCCGTCAGTGTCGGTATCGCTTACATACTTTCGTTACCGCTTCGCGTGCCCGCAACGCCACCAGGTGGCATCCACTGTCGCGGTGGGTAGTAGTCACGATATTTCGACTTTTCAGTGTATACTGTAGAGACATACAGGTGACAGAACTTGTCATCCTTGAATGTAGATATCCAGATGGTCTGTAAAAAGAGTGGCCAGTGGGGTATTTTCTCAGTTTTGTTTTGGATTGACAGAGCCTCCAAATTTCTTGCTTTATGTTAGATGGGAGGTTGTTCAGTGTCTTCCCATCGGAGTGCCGAACTTAATTCTGAACCCGCTATAAGGAAGCAAAGTATACCTGAAAATTATTTTTGAGCCTTGTGGTTTTGTGTATCCTATTTCAGCAGAAAATTAATGTTGTTAACAGAAACAATGCCCAATAAGGAGTAAATGTATTGGAAAGTGGGTACAAGAATTCCACTATCTTCAAAGAGGCTTCTGCAAGGTGTACGGTTATCTATTTCACGATATTCTTACTATGCAGTTATGCGGAACAGACACTTCATTCGTTTTAGATGTAGAACCCCAGTTGATACACTACTGGCCATTAAAATTGCTACACCAAGAAGAGATGCAGATGATAAACAAGTATTCATTGGACAAATATATTATACTAAAACTGACATGTGATTACATTTTCACGCAACTTAGGTGCATAGATCCTGAGAAATCAGTACCCAGTACCTCTCGCCGTAATAACGGCCTTGATACGCCTGGGCATTGAGTCAAACAGAGCTTGGATGGCATGTACAGGTACAGCTGCCCATGCAGCTTCAACACGATACCACAGTTCATCAATTGTAGTGACTGGCGTATTGTGACGAGCCAGTTGCTCGGCCACCATTGGCCAGACGTTTTCAGTTGGTGAGAGATCTGGAGAATGTGCTGGCCATGGCAGCAGTCGAACATTTTCTGTATCCAGAAAGGCCCGTATATGACCTGAAACATGCGGTCGTGCATTATCCTGCTGAAATGTAGGGTTTTGCAGGGATCGAATAAAGGGTAGAGCCACGAGTCGTAACACATCTGAAATGTAACGTCCACTGTTCAAAGTGCCGTCAATGCGAACAAGAGGTGACCGAGACGTGTAACAAATGGCACCCCACACCATCACGCCGGGTGATTCGCCAGTATGGCGATGACGAATACACGCTTCCAATGTGTGTTCACCGCGATGTCGCCAAACACGGATGCGAAAATCACGATGCTGTAAACAGAACCTGGATTCATCCGAAAATATGACATTTTGCCATTCGTGCACCCAGGTTCGTCGTTGAGTACACCATTCGCAGGCGCTCCTGTCTGTGATGCAGCGTCAAGGGTAACCACAGCCATGGTCTCCGAGCTGATAGTCCATGCTGCTGCAAACGTCGTCGAACTGTTCGTGCAGATGGTTGTTGTCTTGTAAACGTCCCCATCTGTTGACTCAGGGATCGAGACGTGGCTGCACGATCCGTTACAGCCATGCGGATAATATGGCTGTCATCTCGACTGCTAGTGATACGAGGCCGTTGCGATCCAGCACGGCGTTCCGTATTACCCTCCTGAACCCACCGATTCCATATTCTGCTAACAGTCATCGGATCTCGACCAACGCGAGCAGCAATGTCGCGATATGATAAACCGCAATCGCGATAGGCTATAATCCAACCTTTCTCAAGGTCGGAAACGTGATGGTACGCATTTCTCCTCCTTACGCGAGGCATCACAACAATGTTTCACCAGGCAACGACGGTTAACTGCTGTTTGTGTATGAGAAGTCGGTTGGAAACTTTCTTCATGTCAGCACGTTGTAGGTGTCTCCACTGGCGCCAACCTTGTGTGAATGCTCTGAAAAGCTAATCATTTGCATATCACAGCATCTTATTCCTCGCGTCTATAGCACGTCATCTTCGTAGTGTAGCAATTTTAATGGCCAGTAGTGTATTTCAGTTTGCCATTTGTTTCTATTGACCATATTTGGTTTTATAAACTGGAGTACCATCTGTAGTAAACGAATAATGAACGTTTCAAGTGCCTACAAAGGAGGTATGCAGAGCTGCTCAGTGAAGTCAAAATCTGAATCTTTCCTGCTAATTACAGTCGATGTGGTGTGCTGTTAAGAGTAGCCATTCCCTGAGGGTGAGGTGCGAGGCGACCTCTACATTGGGGGTGCCAATTGTTGATTACGGTTTAGTTTCTATGTAATGCAGAAAATAATAAAACAATTTCTTCAGTTGGCGTTCTGTCTCTTTCACTGAATAGCTCATAACATAGAAGAGCCTAATGCGTTGAAAGGATCTGTGTAAGGCAAATGCTATGCAGCACTAATGGGCGGGTATGTTTTATGCAACTTTCATCTTACTTTGGTATCATAAGTTAGCTAGGCGGCTGCCTAACACTAAATCGGCGAGCATGAGAACTGAACGAGCTAAGTACCTCTCGCGTTACCTACCCCATTTCAGAGGCGACTTTATTCTGCACCTGCGCAATCAGCTACACTTCCAGCAGCAGAGCAGGTCTAGCTACTCTATGGACGGCATCATAATAGGTACGACCGTGAAACAAGTTCAGTATGCCGTCCAGGACAATGTGCTAAGTGGCCTCTCTGTTTCTTAGTACTTTTTTTGTTTTTTTGATGGTGTATCACTTAGAACTCAAGCCAACAGGATACATTCGTAGACATAAAATTTGTCTCTCGAAAGAGGTCCGCTGCGTGTTAATGCCAAGCAAATAGTATCAAATGTTACGAAATGTGAAATTAGCTTAAAAGAAAATCAACATTTTTGGTTGTACTCGGTAAGCTACAATATGGTATGGACGTTCGCGCGGATATGTGTTTCACAGGTATGTGATCGAATTTCTCCTTTTTTGTGATAATAGTCATTGGCAGGAATATTCGTTACACCATATAAGACATTGATTGCGTAGATTACTGAGAGAGTCTTTGCTTCAACCGGTCTCACTACAATTTGTTGAATATATGTGTTACACTCGACAAGAAGGTGCCGTTGGGATTGAAGCTTTTCTGTCTTTTTGTGTTAAGCCTCTTTTCGAGAGGTTACTGAGGAGCAGGAGAACAGTAGAATGTTCGAAACAAGACGTTTCTAAGGAGACTTTTTTAGAGCTGCGTTACATTTCTATAATTTCTTCCAACGAATATTAGGGCAGTACCTGTTTTTTCACTCAGCTATATTTAAGCGTCCGGCTTCTACTTTAACGTCTGGCCTGTAAAGCACAGCTACACTGCATAAGGCAATCCATCCATCATTATAGAAAGTAATCCAAAGATTTTGGCCTTTGTTGATAAGCTGAAGAAGGATGGTACAAAGTACTACATAGGTACACACTTGCAGAAATCTAGGCTTAAATGGAAGTTGAAAGCAAAGTTCAGCAGGAGACAGAGTACATGAGAATAAACACAAAATATCAAATTCTACGACCTGTCGGGAGGGATCAGGTGGCGGAAGGAGTGAAAGTTAACATTTTCTAATTTACGAACTTCCAGCATACTGGAGTAACTTGCGTCAGAAACTGCTGTTAACTAATAGAACGAAAAAGTCAGTCAAGGGTGCAAATATTTTACTTTTCACTCGATGACTAGTTTCGGGCCGAGACCCATTTCCAGTCAACACAAAGTCGAAAATGTCATTTCCGAAGATGTCAAAAAATGTATAATGTACATTTACAGTGCATACAGATAACTGTTACGTTGACGTCTTCGAAAATGCCATTTTCAACTTTGTTATGTTGATATGAAAATGGGTCTCGTCCCGAAACTAGTCATCGAATGAAAAATAAAATATTAGAAACTTGGACTGGTTTTTAGTTCTAAAGATTTTCTAATGCTATAAACGCTACGACTCTTCATGTTAGCGACATGAGGAGATTAGGTGATCGAAATACCTTCGCACTGCTCGATTGAGACGGTATGTAAAAACATTGCGGAATGAAAAACTGCGGACAGTGGCATGACGTAATGCTGTCGGTAGCCTGTGTTGTGCAGGCGTCAGCAGCTTTTTTCACCGGCTATGACGTGTGATTTAGACATCCATACGACCGCAGAAATTCCAAACAGCTCTGCAACAACAGCGGTATTCTCAGAATTAACCGCAACTCTCTTTCTAATGAATGCAGATTTCGCAGAGTAGTGAGAGAGTTGTGTTCAGACATGGGTGACGTGGGATCTACAGCTGTACTCCACAAATCACCTAAGCAAATGTGAGGGAGGGTATCTTTTGATCCAGTGTCATTTCCCCCCGCCCCCCCCCCCCCCTTTATAGTTCCTCTTGCGAACGGTGCGCGAGGAGAACAAATATCACTAAGTCTCCGTAAGAGCTAGCCTAATTCTAGTTTCATAGTTTTTTTGAGAGATATATGTTGGAGGATGCCAACGGCCTTGCCGCGGTGGTAACACCGGTTCCCGTCAGATAACCGAAGTTGAGCGCTGTCGGGTTGGGCTAGCACTTGGATGAGTGACCATCCGGTCTACCGAGCGCTGTTGGCAAGCGGGGTGCACCCAGCCCTTGTGATGTAAACTGAGGAGCTACTTGATTGAGAAGCAGCGTCTCCGGTCTCGTAAACTGACATACGACCGGGACCGCGGTGTGCTGACTACATACCCACCATATCCGCATAGTGACGCCTGTGGGCTGCGGATAACACGGGGACCGGTCGGTACCGTTGGTCCTTCCAAGGTCTGTTCGGACGGAGCTTAGTTTAGTTTTATGTGTTGGAGGATGCGAAAGCTCATGAAATTTTTACAGTAAATTACACCGTGATGTGCATTGTCTCACTCTTAGAGATTACCACTAGAGCATCTCCGACATTTTTGTCTTAACTATATGAATCCATGATGCAAATGGTGTTCTTCTTTGGATCTCAGTGTTTCCATGATCAACTTCAAGTAACAGTCAAATAAGGGTTTTGTAATCTACTTCCTGTTTGGATGGGCATTACTTCATTAAGGTTCTTGCGTGGAATCAAAGGCTATCATCTACTACTAGTTTTATGTGTTCGTTCCATTTTAAACTGCTCAGTACTTATGTTCCTACAATGGATGTGATTGTTTGCAGTGATTGTTCGGCGATGGTGCAATCAAGCAGTGGCTGTCGGCAGTCGCAACAACTGCCGAGCATTTCTTGCTCAGCATGTGTGTGTGTGTGTGTGTGTGTGTGTGTGTGTGTGTGTGTGTGTGTGTGTGTACAAGTTAAACATTAAAATGTTATTCCTGCTGAACCTCTTGGTATGGTGTTACGTTTCACCTGACTCACTGGACCTCAGGTAATGTGGAGATGACTGTCCACATGATGCTGCAAAGAAAATTATTTTTGCAGCAAGATTGGCCTTTGGTGATGTGGAGTGAGTTTATCTCAGGCCGCTGCGGAGGAAATTATTCACGGAGCAGGTAAGGCCAAAGTGTTGTCGGCCTGTTGTGTGCCTGGTGCCCCATTTCCCTGATGCCGGATGCAGGTTGACCCAACTTTTTGTAGAAGGCATGCACACTCTGCCGCATTCTGTCCCTCAAAAGCAGAATTCCAGTGTTTGCCTGCAGCAGACGCAAAGCGAGTTTGAGGGCTCGCGTTGCGCACCCTCTGCAGCGCCGTGATATGAGTGAGGCATTCCCCCATAAACGGCCGCGCGCTCCAACACTGGTCTGACAGTGTTTGGGTGAGCATAATGCCAGGGTGCGGCAGCAGCGACGACTATGGATTGAGCGGCTGATACAGGGCGCGGAGGGGCCTCACTGCTCTGCTTCTGACATCATGAGTATGTGGGGCCCAGATAAGTCTTTGGTCGAGAATCACGATGAGGCACTCCGCGGTCTGAATCCATGGGATGGGTCCTCCGACCATGTTTATGGATGGCAGATCCGGCGGTAGCTCCCTCGGAGAAGACTACTGCCTTGCTCTTGAGGGCACTGAATTTAAGTTGCCACTTCGTCGCCCATGCTCCCCATAGCACCTCGCCAGAGTTATAGGCAGCGTCTCGTTACCTGGACTTCACGCTGCAGGTGAACAGTGCTGTATCATCGGCACCAATCATCGATCGTTTGCAGGTCGTCTTGGATGTCGCTATGATTTTCAAGCGTTCCAATTTTTCAACAACCGACATCATCTGGCTGCAACGTCAAGAGAGCCTCAATGGAGTCCACTAGGTCATTTATATGAAGCGATTTTCTACTCAGAAACTGGACCTGCAATGCGCAGTAGAAGTGGTTACTTGACTGGAATTACCATTTTTAGGCGAATCCGTTGTAAATCGAATCACTCTGGAGAGTGACAGTCTCTGTGCTCCGTTACCCCTCAGCCCACGTTGATAATAATTATTGCGTAATTAATTTAATTGCAAGTACTAATTAAAGATGCGAAAAATTTCCGGAAGGAAATCTTTATTGAATAATTCCGTGAATGTAATTGATTTCCTGAACGACTGTGAGCTGTAATTGTCCACTGGAGGAAAGTGCATGAACAAAAGCATTGAGAGCCAGTCTGACCGACTTCATGGCACTTTTTGCTAGAGAGATGTATATGGCGGGGTCTCTGGCTGACGTTACAGGTCGGGTTCTGCGTCTGGAAGCTTCCAGAAAGCTGGCGCGTTAATTAGTTCCTCTGTACCTTGGTTTACAAGGCTGTTTCGCTGCGAGGACTGTCCTTCACTGGAAGAGTGGGACTGTTCGTCTACCCGTGCGATGGAATAATGCAAAACAGTGCGCAACATTTTTATGTTTTATAAGTACTCTCAGATGAGTTGGAGAGATTGTGGCTGCTGCTAAGGTGCATAAATGAACTTCACTAAGCTCATAGGTGTTGATAGAAACAGATTTACTCAAAACAGTAATGGCTCACCAATTAACAGAGGCTATAACTCGGGGCCCCCTTCTGGTTTTTACGAAGAAGGGTTTGGGACAGTCAGTGCTCGATAGAAAGTGGATGATATAGATATCTGGGGCTAAACGCTACAGGAGCTCCAGGCAAGCTACCATACTGTTATGATGTACTGTCACAATGTATTAGACCGAGGGCAGCTCCGGCGCCGGCGAAGAATTCCAACAGCTGATATAACGTTATACTTTGGTGTTAGAAATGGCTCCGCAACGCCACAAGTTGCCTCACATTACAAGTAAGGCGTTCGACGTCCTAGCACTTCGTGTTTGCATTGTCCTGACAACAGAAATTAAATCACTGATGGCCGCTAGATCGCGATAAGTAACATTCTGCTGGAACTGCTCTGATATTTACTGGAAGTTTGTGAGTCGTGGATATGTAAGACCAGCGTGGCAGAACTAAGATTAAAATGAGCAGTACATTAAGTGGTCAGTGTATTCCGAGCGGTACAAAAATTAACGCCAACTGGGTATTGTAAAGGGAAGCGTGTTTGAAAAGGTGCATGTTCGGCATTATTCAGGTCGGTTTGGCATTTTCTGCTTTGGTGACAGGCAGAACTGTAACTGGAGAAACGCTTTGATATGAATACGCTGTTGTAGGAAGACAAGTAAATTGTAGTTCCTTTCAACAATTTTCTCCTAACAAAAGAAATAGTTTTCCCTTATTAACAAGTGTAATGGAGAGATGTCATCGTGTGTTCGTCTTTGCAAACAACAACTAGTACTGCGGAACTGCAGCCGTCAAGTCAGTGGAACGATACGCAATGTCGAGGTAAGTTTATTTTAGAGGGATGCATTCAATCACTATCTTGCTATGAGGAAAACTGTAAGGGTAGATCTCTTACTCATTCGGCTTATCTCACAGGAAGTAGCACGCTACGAAGCAATGTTGCAAATAATCGTATAGGTTAGATTAGTACACCTTAGATTAGTACACACATCGGTAACTGTTAATTACGTAGTTATTTTTTAAAGCTTATAGACTGATCTTACTTTATCACCTGCAGCAGCATTGACTATGTACACAGATGTACACTGAAGAGCCAAAGAAACTGGTACACCTACCTAATACCGTGTAGGGCCCCGCAAGCACGCAGCACTGCCGCACGACACTCGACTAATGTCTGAAGTAGTACTGTATGGAATTTACACCATGAATCCTGCAGGGCTATCCACAAATCATTACGAGGAGGCTGGAGATCTCTTCTGAACAGTGCGTTGAAAGGTATCCAAGATATAATCAATGCCGCGCGGGGTAGCCGTGCGGTCTTAGGCGTCTTGTCACGGTTCGCGCGTCTGCCCCTCCTCCCTCGGGTATAGGTGTGTGTTGTCCTTAGCGTTAGTTTACGGTTGGATTAAGTAGTGTGTGAGCGTAGGGACCGATGACCTCAGTAATTTTGTCCCATAGAACTTACCACAAATTTCCAAATATGTTCAATAATGTTCATGTCTGGGAAATTTGGTGGCCATCGAAAGTGTTTAAACTCAGAAGTGTGTTCCTGGAGCCACTCTGTTGCAATTCTGGACGTGTTGGGTGCCGCATTGACCTGCTGGAATTTCACTGGTCCGTCGGAATGTACAATGGACTTAAATGGATACAGGTGATCCGACAGGGTGCTTACGTTCGTGTCACCTGTCAGAGTCGTATCTAGACGTATCAGGGATCCCATATAACCCCAACTGCACAGGCCCCACACCATTACAGAACCTCCATCAGCTTGAACAATCCCCTGCTGATACGCAGGGATCTTGGATTCATGAGATTGTCTCCATACGCGTACATCTCCATCCGCTAGATACTCGTCCGACCATCCAACATGCTTTCGGTCATCAACAGTCCAATGTCAGTCTTGACGGGCCCAGAAGAGTCGTAAAGCTTTGTGTTGTGCAGTCATCAAGGGTACAGGAGTGGGTCTTCGGCTCCGAAAGCCTATAGCCATGATGTTTCGTTGACTGGTTCGCACGCTGACACCTGATGAGGGCCAAGCATTGAAATGTGCAGCAATTTGCGGGAAGGTTGGACTTCTGTCACGTTGAACGATTCTCTTCAGTCGTCGTCTTTGGTCCCGTTCTTGCAGGGTATTTCTCCGGCCACAGCGAAATCGGAGATTTGATGTTTTACCGGATTCCTGATATTCACGGTACGCTCGTGAAATAGTCGTACGGGAAAATCCCCACTTCGTCGCTACTTCGGAGATGCTGTGTCGCGTCACTATTGTGCCGACTATAACAGCACGTTCAAACTCACTTAAATCTTGATAACCTGCCATTTTAGCAGCAGTAACCGATCTAACAACTGTTTCAGACCCTTGTCTCAAATAGCCGGCGGCTGTGACCGAGCGGCTCTAGGCGCTTCAGTCCGGAACCGCGCTGCTGCTACGGTCGCAGGTTCGAATCCTGCCTCGGGCATGGATGTGTGTGATGTCCTTAGGTTAGTTAGGTTTAAGTAGTTCTAAGTGTAGGGACTGATGACCTCAGATGTTAAGTCCCATAGTGCTTAGAGGCATTTGAACCATTTGAAATTGTCTCATAAAGGCGTTGCCGACCGCAGCGCTGTATTCTGCCTGTTTACATATCTCTGTATTTGAATACGCATGCCTATACAGTTTCCTTGGCGCTTCAGTGTATGATGACATTAATAGCGTCTATGAAGTCCATAGGTAGTATAATGTATTCTTGTTGCGCAATTGCCCTCAGCGTGACACGGATCTGCGGAGGAGGAACGGGAACGGCAACATGCATCAAAAAATGGTTCAAATGGCTCTGAGCACTATGGGACTTAACATCTATGGTCATCAGTCCCCTAGAACTTAGAACTGCTTAAACCTAACTAACCTAAGGACAGCACACAACACCCAGTCATCACGAGGCAGAGAAAATCCCTGACCCCGCCGGGAATCGAACCCGGGAACCCGGCAACATGCATCGCCAGACGATTTCAAACACCACGATTTTATGGAATTTGGGTTGGGAGTTCAGATATGCAATGTTATTGGGCAAGTACTTCAGTGAGCACATTACTTTTCAATATAAAGTGTGATCGCTTTCTAATGACCGGCTGTCAGTCTTCCTTCATGCCTTCCTAAATTCCAGTTTGGACACAACCTTGTTGACACATAGCCTTCAACTTCATGGGGCATATGTCACACTCTCACCCTGAAATCAGGCTCTGAGCACTATGGGACTTAACATCTGTGGTCATCAGTCCCCTAGAACGTAGAACTACTTAAACCTAACTAACCTAAGGACATCACACACATCCATGCCCGAGGCAGGATTCGAACCTGCGACCGGAGCGGTCACGCGGTTCCAGACTGAAGCGCCTTTAACCGCACGGCCACACCGGCCGGCCCCTGAAATCAGCATCAGGATTAATCAATTCATCAAAACATGCTACACGAGGCTACCGTTCCATGGCCAGAGACGTTGTTAGTAGCCAACGTCAGTCATCAAACTTTGCCTCGCGGTGTCAGCAACTGGACACGCGTAAGTGGCAGTAGCTAAAGCCCATGCGGTACATTTGTCTCTGTACCGTCCTAGCAGAAATAAAGTCCAGACCCCCACGTTCAAGGCGCCAGCACCTAAGTCTCCACAGTTCCGGTAATTGCGCTGTTTGGCTCTGCAGAGATGACATGACGTCCATTTGTCAACGACTGGTGTGTATTCTGTACGGCAATTTACGCATGTGGTAACAATGTCTCGTCGATTTTAAAGATCGAACCTGCACACAGTTATCTCGGAAACACGAATTTTTTTGTGATTTCTGATATGCATCTTGCACGCCGGGTGTGTCAACTTTGTCTCTGCGATTGTGAACAGCCGCCGTTGACACTGTTAACACTGGGAACACGAATACACGCGTATTTTCCGATACGTGTTGTAACACCGTCTTTGCAATTTTGCAGATCGACCTTAGACACCGGTTACCTCAAGAATAGCAATTGTGATTTCGGATATGCGTCTTGCACCCCACGTGTGGTAGAGTTGACACCGGTTACCTCGGGAGGTGGAATTATTGTGTGATTTCCGATACGTCTCTTGCGTTCCATATTTAGTTAACACTGACTCTACGATTCTGAACTCGACGCTACACACTGGTTACCTCGGAAACAGGAATTCCGATGTTATTTTCGGAATGCATCTTGCACCCAGCGTGTGGCAACATTGTCTCTGCGATTTTGAATATCCATCGTAGACACTGCTTACCTATGGAACAGGAATTGCCGGCCGGTGTGGCAGAGCGGTTCTAGGCGCTTCAGTCTGGAACCGCATGACCGCTACGGTCGCAGGTTCGAATCCTGCCTTGGGCATGGATGTGTGTGATGTCCTTAGGTTAGTTAGGTTTAAGTAGTTCTAAGTTCTAGGGGACTGATGACCTCAGATGTTAAGTCCCATAGTGCTCAGAGCCATTTGAACAGGAATTCTTGTGCGTCTTGCACCCCGCATTAAAAGTCATTTAACTCAGTCATGTACTGCCGCCTTCATTATTGAACTGTCTGTAGCAGAATGTTCAAATATCGAATCTTCCTTCGTGCTGTTTGAAGCATCCTGCCCCTATATGCGAACGTTATACGTGGCGCATCTTCAAATGCGACAATTCCTACGGTAGTTTTTGGCCGCGTAGTTTATTCTCATATGTTGGGAGGCAAAATTTCACCATGCCCGCCTCATCTTTGAGACGACATTCCGTATTGTATCGGTTGTATGGTATAATGTGAAAGACCTTTGCGGACTCTAAGAAGATTGGATTCAAACTTTACGACTAACTACCTTTTTAGTCGTTGTTCGAGAATAACGAAATATGAGTCTGGCATAAACTGTGTTTGCTGAAGCCATGATGATTCCTTGTGGGAATCTTCCTCTGCTATAGGAATGTCGTCGTGTTAGAACTTTAAAAAATATGCCCTAGAATCCTGTAACAGGCCTTAGGAAATGTACGGATCCGTTATTTTACTCTAATCACAAAGAGAAGTGACTGAAATCTTTTTCATTTTGTGGTTCGAGAATCTTCAGGCAATGTGGAATGAAAATCTTAAATCCGACCATTGCAGTAATTCTAAGTTTTTGCTCTTCAGTGCGTTGCACCTGTGTCGTATTACTGGGCCTCTTGAGCAATAGCGTGTGTGATGGATGAGTACACACGTTTTTTTTCTTCTTGGATATCTCAGCAGAAATGAATGTTAACACACAAAATAGTATCAGTGTATCTCAAAAAAGAATGTCGGTCATAAACCATGCTTTTATTGGTTCGTATGGTTCATTTTTCATTTTGAGCCCGTAGTAGCCTGCACCCATAACTTTGAATTATGACAGTTAATAGTTCGTAATGAGGGGGTAAAGGTGTCAGATCTTTTTACAAAAAGAAGGCTTGCACAACTGACCTTTTATATATGACAACCACGATTTATCATAGGCTAGCACTTGCCTTGGGAAGAAGATAAAATGTCCGATAACCAACGGTGCTTAGTTAATTAGAATAAGACTTGAAAAGTGTGTACCTTGTCTCTTGATGGGAATCCGTCAAAATAAATTAAAAAGAAAAGAACCTGTGATTTATGTTGCTTCAGTTGAAACAGTTAAAACCGATTAATAGAACCGGAACTTTCAAAATAATTTAGAGAAAAAACACTGAAGACTGTACACCTATCAGCCACATACCCCTAATGTACAAAACAGTCACGAAAGTTATCACCAGCTGCACAGACAAAAACGGTGAATTTTAATTAAGGAGAGGAATAAAAAGGCTTTAGAAGTAAGATGTAAATGAATCGTCTTTGTATTTGTGGTTCACAGATTTCGAGAAATGTTTTTATCGAGTTTCAACAACATGTGCAAAGCCCTTAAGAAACAAGATTTATTAATTCGTGTCAGTTTCCTGAAGAATACAAACGTCAATTCTGTCGCTGAAATTGGAATTCATCAGGAGCACTAAGTTTGGAAATGAAATGCAAGTCGGGCAAAGAGATTCGGTATTAGAAAAACAATCCAGAGTAGCACTGGAGGAAGTGAGAATCAATGGAAAGTTGCTGAAGAACGCTGGAACCACTAGTAAGCCGCTTAAGTGTAGAATGTCGACGCCTCACGTGGAGGTCAGAGGCTGGCGCGCTCTGGAAAGTGAGACAGGCGGCGGCCTGTGACAGATGTGGCGACAGACTACAATGCCGCTGCAAGCGCAAGTGTCTGAGAACACGACGTTCAGCGCACGCTGCTGGAGAGACGGCTCCGCAAAAGGCCACCTGCTCCTGTGTTGGCCCGGCGTCATCCTCTCGGCTGCTCTAAACATTCATCACTCCACGGAGGCAGGCCTGTGGGAGGCTCTATAATGCTATACGGGACATTCACCTGGGTTTCTAGGGGAGCTGTTGTAATAATAGAAGGCACTATGCCAGGTGAGGCCTACGGGAACATTATTTCGTACCACCAGCGTCCTTTCATGCATGATGTCTTTCTCGTCGTCGACGGCATCTTCCAGCAGGATAAGCGGGTGCCAGCTCAGCACTCACAAACAAGAGTCCCGTAATTTGCGGGAACTGCATAACTTGTGCCTATACGTCTGGTGCAACATATCTTCAGAAATCTACTAAGGACTTGTACACTTCTGTACTGGATTCCAAAGGTAGACCAACACGCTGTTAAGCAGAGGATCATAATGTTTTGCCTCTTCAGTGTACATATTAAATCAAAGAGATTTATCTTATATCGGGGCATTGCAACGGATCACTGATGTAGACAAAATGAAATTTAGTCGGTCTTACATTAATCGAGTAACTCCAACCTTAACTTCTGGTTCTTGTGTAACCATGAGCCACTTTTTGCGAACGCGTATGTGTTAGTCACGTAAGGAGGTTTTACTTTGAGGCTAAATGGGACGAGTTTCTTTTGGCGGGACGGGATATCTCCATTCCACACTCTTTTTTAAACCTTCATCTTACACGTGTACGAGTGGCTGGAGGAAAAGCAAGGGCGGCGATTGCCACGGATGCCAGGAGGGTCGCTAATGTCAGTGAGAGGCAACGTCGTAATAGCCAACATAAATTCACTTTTTCTAACGAGAAATGGATTATAATGAATTACGAGACATACATAGGAAGTAAAAAAAAAAAATAGTTGCAGACGCTGAAAACACGTTCTTTTGTAGCATCATTAATTCAAGTTGTGATGAAATCTCCATGATGGTGGATCCAAGTTCGAAGACGCGTAATTCCCATTTTTGGACACACACGAAGGCTGCAGAGGGAACCGTCAAACGGACTGCTCGTTCCTTACATGAGCAAACGTAGTCAATCTGATGAAGTGAAATTCCGTTATTGACTGAAACGTTGACACAGTCTATTACGTGCATTTCCTAGCCGGTCTAAACATGTTTTTATGCGGATAATGTACTTTATTATCTTACATGTTGACAGCTTGGTTTTATATAGGATGCACCCGAGCACGACCGATAAAATTTCGACATTGTTTAGAGATATTTTGTGAGTATTCAGGTACAAGGGAACCAAGGTCTTCAGTGGCTGGCTGCAGAGTGATTTCATTTCTTGCTGATTCGAGGCATGTTACTTCGGGATGGTAGGTCCACAACTGTACAGTATTCAGTTGTATGAATACACAGTTTATTGCTCCTCTGGTTACCGGTTTCGGCTGACTTGTCCATTCCCAAACTGCATACCTTGTCCTTAACTGTGCCTACTTATACGACACGGTGCCAAATGGCGCAGACAACTTTGCACAAGAAAATCAAACTGTGACCAACAAACTCTCTCATTGAAAAGACAGTCTATGTGCTTAGTGTTACACGTTGGTTGTGTCATTCAGGTAGACATATGGACTGCCTTATCAATGAGAGTATTTGTTGCTCACAGATTATCTTTCTTGCACAAAGCTATTATTGCCTTTTGGCATTTTGTTTTATAAGTATGTACGGTTAATAACAAGATGTGTGGTTTAAGAATGGGCGAGTCAGCCCGAAATCAGCGACCACTACAGAAATAAACTGTGTATTCATGCAGCTAAAACGGACAAAATAAAATGGACAAATTTTCCTTAATTTTATTTGCTACGCCCTGTAACTATGTCTCTGTATTCCACCGACAATTTCTGCGTGATATATCGAAATACTGTAAACGAATTTGTTCCATGCACTGACGGTACTTGCCGCCGACGCACAGTAACGTGCACTCTGCTCTTCGTGCTCAAGCTTGCATTCAGGACAGCTCGGTTATGTGTCGATTACCTTTTCCGGCAGTGTTATTTGTACTTTAACAGTGATTTACGGCGGTATGCTTAGGATATGCTGATGGAAAGTTGCCGATAAGCAGCTCGTGTGTGGATTCACTGTATCCAGTGAGCGGTGCAACGGCGGTAGGGCGAGCTGTTCCAGCAGTGGCGGCAACCACATCCCAGTACTTCTGTATTTGTACAAAGCTGGATAAGAGAAACCGGATTACTCTGCGTAATGGTGATCGAAAATCACATATTTTGTCACTGTTTTGAAGATATTTTCACAGAGAGAAAAGCAATTCTGGTAACAACCAGAACACATCCTAATTACGTTATTACTCCGTAACGAGCCACCGTAGGCCGTTGGCCCTTAGGACCCTTACATCCAAATACTCAGAAAATGGCCCTGAACTACTTCAGAAATTTTAACGTTGGGATTCGGGTTCTCATTGCATAATATGCTATCATTCCAAAATCCGTTTACCAAATATAGTTCTGTCAGTTGTCATATAGCTTCTGGGTCAGCGCGGCAAATTGGTAATCGAAGGGGTCCGGGTTCGATTCTCGGTCAGAGATATTCTCTGCTCGGAGACTGCGTCTCTTGTTGTTCTTACGACTGCATCGTCGTAACTGACAAACAAAATTGTTTTCAATACGCTGGCGTATCGTCTTTCTCATACGGCTGAATGAGCAAGAACCGAAACCCAAGAAAGTGAAATAAAAAAAAGTAACAGCCTTGAGAAACTTTGCGTTTCATAAACGTTCATTCACGTGCCTTCTTATTTTTATGAACAAGAGTCACCTTCGGTCAAATGCTCGACTGCATCTGCTTCTTTCGAGTCGTTTGGAGATTATTAAATAATTTTAACTAACGTAATTTGTCCAGAAGTTCTGAATCAAATACTTTGGCGAAATATGTAAAATTGTATTACATTCCGGAAAACAAAATATACATCTCTAAGAAGACGTCACAATAGAGAGATAACACACCTTATCAATGGTAAGACATGTGAACGATTTGAGTTTTCGAGCAATAGTAGGCGCTAAGATAGCGCTATGAATTGGTCATACAAACAATTAATTACGTCATATCAAATGAAAAAGGCATTTGATGAGTTTCTGGGTTCTTGCACGCAAGGCTGCTTGGATTATAGTTCACTGTATAGTGGTACTGAGTCCCGGAAAGCCGTCAGAATATCAAATGATTTCCCGCAATTCTACCAAGAAAAAAATTCTAGAAACCCTGTTGTCACTCGTTGTGATGTCATGCTGGGACAGAACGCTGAAAATGAATAAATATTTGATGTTGGTACCTGTAAGTTGCTGATGTATTCGTCACTGTATCTATAATTAGTAGATTAAAACTGAAGAAACTGCAAAAAGGTGGGAATTTAAGGAGATGGGACCTGGATAAACTGAAAGAACCAGAGGTTGTACAGAGTTTCAGGGAGAGCATAAGGGAACAATTGACAGGAATGGGGGAAAGAAATACAGTAGAAGAAGAATGGGTAGCTCTGAGGGATGAAGTAGTGAAGGCAGCAGAGGATCAAGTAGGTAAAAAGACGAGGGCTAATAGAAATCCTTGGGTAACAGAAGAAATATTGAATTTAATTGATGAAAGGAGAAAATATAAAAATGCAGTAAATGAAGCAGGCAAAAAGGAATACAAACGTCTCAAAAATGAGATTGACAAGAAGTGCAAAATGGCTAAGCAGGGATGGCTAGAGGACAAATGTAAGGATGTAGAGGCTTATCTCACTAGGGGTAAGATAGATACTGCCTACAGGAAAATTAAAGAGACCTTTGGAGAGAAGAGAACCACATGTATGAACATCAAGAGCTCAGATGGAAACCCAGTTCTAAGCAAAGAAGGGAAAGCAGAAAGGTGGACGGAGTACATAGAGGGTCTATACAAGAGCGATGCACTTGAGGACAATATTATGGAAATGGAAGATGATGTAGATGAAGATGAAATGGGAGATACGATACTGCGTGAAGAGTTTGACAGAGCACTGAAAGACCTGAGTCGAAACAAGGCCCCCGGAGTAGACAACATTCCATTGGAACTACTGACGGCCTTGGGAGAGCCAGTCCTGACAAAACTCTACCATCTGGTGAGCAAGATGTATGAAACAGGCGAAATACCCTCAGACTTCAAGAAGAATATAATAATTCCAATCCCAAAGAAAACAGGTGTTGACAGATGTGAAAATTACCGAACAATCAGTTTAATAAGCCACAGCTGCAAAGTACTAACACGAATTCTGTACAGACGAATGGAAAAACTAGTAGAAGCCGACCTCGGGGAAGATCAGTTTGGATTCCGTAGAAATACTGGAACACGTGAGGCAATACTGACCTTACGACTTATCTTAGAAGAAAGATTAAGGAAAGGCAAACCTACGTTTCTAGCATTTGTAGACTTAGAGAAAGCTTTTGACAATGTTGACTGGAATACTCTCTTTCAAATTCTAAAGGTGGCAGGGGTAAAATACAGGGAGCGAAAGGCTATTTACAATTTGTACAGAAACCAGATGGCAGTTATAAGAGTCGAGGGACATGAAAGGGAAGCAGTGGTTGGGAAGGGAGTGAGACAGGGTTGTAGCCTCTCACCGATGTTATTCAATCTCTACATTGAGCAAGCAGTAAAGGAAACAAAAGAAAAATTTGGAGTAGGTATTAAAATCCATGGAGAAGTAATAAAAACTTTGAGGTTCGCCGATGGCATTGTAATTCTGTCAGAGACAGCAAAGGACTTGGAAGAGCAGTTGAACGGAATGGATGGTGTCTTGAAGGGAGGATATAAGATGAACATCAACAAAAGCAAAACGAGGATAATGGAATGTAGTCGAATTAAGTCGGGTGATGCTTAGGGGATTAGATTAGGAAATGAGACACTTAAAGTAGTAAAGGAGTTTTGCTATTTGGGGAGCAAAATAACTGATGATGGACGAAGTAGAGAGGATATAAAATGTAGACTGGCAATGGCAAGGAAAGCGTTTCTGATGAAGAGAAATTTGTTAACATCGAGTATAGATTTAAGTGTCAGGAAGTCATTTCTGAAAGTATTTGTATGGAGTGTAGCCATGTATGGAAGTGAAACATGGACGGTAAATAGTTTGGACAAGAAGAGAATAGAAGCTTTCGAAATGTGGTGCTACAGAAGAATGCTGAAGATTAGATAGGTAGATCACATAATTAATGAGGAAGTATTGAATAGGATTGGGGAGAAGAGAAGTTTGTGGCACAACTTGACCAGAAGAACGGATCGGTTGGTAGGACATGTTCTGAGGCATCAAGGGATCACCAATTTAGTATTGGAGGGCAGCGTGGAGGGTAAAAATCATAGGGGGAGACCAAGAGATGAATACACTAAGCAGATTCAGAAGGATGTAGGTTGCAGTAGGTACTGGGAGATGAAGAAGCTTGCACAGGATAGAGTAGCATGGAGAGCTGCATCAAACCAGTCTCAGGACTGAAGACCACACCAACAACAACATCTATAATTACACCAGTCATTATTGCTGATGATGAAGCATAATACGAACTGACAACATTTGCTGTTTGTTCACTTTAGCAGTCCAAAATTTGTGCTTGATTAAGCATTATTCCACAGAAACTACACTGAACTAATAACTATACTTGCAGATATCTGGATTATAGGAAAAGTTTCGCTTTCCATGGAAACAGTCATCATTTCGAATGTGCGGAAGTTGATGCCGGACGAACGACAAAAAATACAGCAGCATGTTAGCGACATGAAGTCATGAAGGAAGTACACGACAATGTTGAACAATATCTGCAGTCTGCAAAATGCTGAATAGGTTGCTGAGGGAAAAAAAAAGGTACATCATTTCCCGCTCCTATAATCTTGTCATAAAACGTTACGGTTCCCATTAGGCTGTATAAATGATTGCTTTAATAACCACTTTTAACTAGTTCCGAGAAAGTGCTCATGCTTTTCGTAATTGGTGCGTAACAGAGATCACTTTTCGGCATGATACATAAGAAACTTACATCACCAACTAAGAGACAAAATTTAAAATTATTTGCAGCAGTGTATTATTGTTGCATAACGATGAAAAGAAATAACTTGTTTGAATGAACCATAATGAAATCGCATTTTCCACATGCAGGATCTATTTTTTTTTTTGGTACGAAAAAGATGTGAACATCGTAGCTCTTCATATTTTTAAGAGCATTTCTTGTGCTCTCTTGAGTGACATTATCTGTAAAATCGGATTATTACTGCGTAATATATGCATAGAAATATCTGTGGAAGTTTCCCCAATAGTAATCATGGCTAGTCAACAAGCCAGATCTGGAGTTTTTGTTGATCCCTCAGCTTACAGGTACTCCGGCCTTGCCGCCAAGTACCTCCATCCACATACAAGTGTAGAAAAACTTGAGGTGAGGTCGGTCTGCTTCTCTGTTCAACCTTCGTGTTCATCTTCTTTTATGGACCTATACGATAAATAACATAACGCGGATGTTTTTGCTGTACAATTCAGGGAAGCTATTGTTTATTTTCATTAAATTACACTGAGAAAATATTCTGTGTAAATAAATTCAATACTTAGAAATGTAGAAATTTAAGCTATGGCTTACTGAATATAGTAACCTAACTAGGGTCAGCAAAACGCCAATCTCAAAATGGAAAACGTCCTTTTGGAGCTCAATGAATCACGCAAGTGTTCATAAAGACAGTGGAGGATAGCTTTTAAAATATGTTTGAGCCAGTTTTTGCCATCTGAATGCCTTTGATTAAAAGGGAAGCGTGCAAGTAACATTTTACGTCCCGCTAACATTGAGACCTCTACACATGGAGTACCGGCCGAACCGGACACTTTAGCCTTATGTGATACATTTGAACCACGGAAAAAATCAGCCAGTTTGTTCGATGGTTAGTGGATGTGGGGGTGGGGAGAGGGTGTGGGGGTGGAGGGGGGTGTGGGGGGAAGGCAAAATTAAATGTTCTATCTGTCGAATGCTACAACACCACTGTCTTAATCAGCACATAATCTTGTTCGGTTACAGCGCACAAAAAGTGGTTTCCTCGAAAAATCTTAAAAACTGCATGGAGATACGCATTGAACAGCACTACCGTCTTCTCTTGTTGCTTTGGTTTTCAATGCGAATAATAATTTGATACGGCTTTACACACTAGTTTGTCCTGTGCAAGTCTCTTGATTCCCGCGTACCTACTGCAACATACATCCATTTGCTCCTGCTGTAGACTAGGCTTGGTCTACATCTACCGTTTTAACTCAGCGCTCTCCACTTCCCTCTATTACAAGAACGATGATTCCCTGATGCCTCAGGATGTGTCTAGTCAACCGATTTCAGTTAAGACTGCTTTTGTCCGAGTTCTGTATAGTATCTCCTCATTAATCAGTACACCCACCTAGTCTTCAGACTTCTTCTATAGCACCTCATGTCAGAAGTTTCTATTCTCTTCCTGTCTGAACTGTTTAGCGTACACGTTACACTTCCTTACAAGTTACCCTTCAGAAAATTACATTCTTTATAGAATTTATACAGTTATATTCGATATTAACTTCTCTTTGTGAGGGGCATTTCATTGCAGTTGACGGTATGCATTTTACACCATCTCTACTCCGGCCGTCATTAGTTATTGTACAGCCAAAATACCAAAACTCACCTACTAATTTTACTTTCTCATTTACTAACATAGCTTTCTTCAATTCTACCACAGACCAATATCCTTGTTTCACTTTGGTTGATATCCATCACATAACCTCTTTTCAAGACACTATCAATGCCGTTCAACTGCCCTTCCTAGTGCTTTGCCGTCTGTGACAGAATTACGTCATCGGCAGACTTCGAATGTTTATCCTTCTTCCTGAGCTTAGTTCTCTTCCTAAATTTCTCCACGGTTTCCTTTACTGCTTGCTCATTGTAGAGACTGAATAACATCAGGGACGGGCTGCAACTTTGCTATTGCTTCCCTTTCATGTCCCTCGGCTCTTATGTCTGCTGTCTGGTTACTGTACCAGATGTCGATAACCACTCGCAGCGTATGTTTTATCTGTGCTACCTTAAGAATTTCAAGGAATGTATTCCAGTCAACACTACCGGAGTTTTTCTCTAAATCTACAAACGCTTTAAATGTAGATATGCCATTCATCAGTCTATGGTCAAAGATAAGCCATAGGGTCAGTAATGACTCGCTTGCTGCTCCGTATCTTCAGGCCCTAAACTGCCCTTTCTCTTTTAATTATGGATAGCTTAAGAAGTCAGAAGATAAGCTGACAAACAGTTTGGATCTTTAAGGCTTTGTGAGTCGTTGCCTCAATAATCTGTTCTCCCGTTATCGACTAATACACACCTCAAAAATAGTTTTGCATCACCCCGGTTCCCAGAACTCCTGAAGATAGACGTTGACTGTGGACATTGTATCACAGACACAGTCCCTTTGACTGTTCAGAGATGTCATTAAACCCGCCCAAAGACGTAAACAACAATGCATGAGCAGCGTCTATTAGACGGAGGGTGTCCGACAGCCGATCAGTTCCAGTCATTCCATCAGGAAGGAGGTACACGGCTCGTGTTGTCTGTAGTTCAACCACGCCTAGACGGTCAATATCGCGGTTCGATCGCGTCCGCATTGTTAATTTGTGCCAGGAAGCGCTCTCAAGAAGGGAAGTGTCCAGGCATCTCGGAGTGAACCAAAGGGATGTTGTTCGGAAATGGAGGAGATACAGAGAGACAGGAACTGTCGATGACATGCTTCGCTCAGGCTGCCCAAGGGCTACTGCTGCAGTGGATGACCACTACTTACGGATTATGGCTCGGAGGAACCCTGACAGCAACGCTACCATGTCGAATAATGCTTTTCGTGCAGCCATAGGACATCGTGTTACGACTCAAACTGTGCGCAGTAGGCTGCATGATGCGCAACTTTACTACCGACATCCACGGCGAGGTCCATTTTTGCAATCACGTCACCATTCAGCGCTGTGCAGATGGGCCCAACAATATGCCAAATGAACCGCTCAGGATTGGCATCACGTTCTCTTCACCGACGAGTGTCGCATATGTCTTCAACCAGACAATCGTCGGAGACCTGTTTGGAGGCAACCCGGTCAGACCGAACACCTTAGACACACTGTCCAGCGAGTGCAGCAAGGTGGAGGTTCCCTGCTGTTTCGGGGTGGCATTATGTGGGGCCGACGTACGCCGCTGGTGGTCACGGAAGGCGCCGTAAAGGCTGTACGATGTGTGAAGGCCATCCTGCGACCGATAGTGCAACCATATCGGCAGCATATTGGCGAGGCATTCGTCTTCATGGATGAAATTTCACGTCCCTATCTTGTGAATGACTTCCTTCAGGTTAACGATATCGATCGACTAGAGTGACCAGCATGTTCTCCAGACATGAACCCTATCGAACATGCCGGGGACAGATTTAAAAGGACTGTTTACGGACGACGCGACCCACCAACCACTCTTAGGGATCTACGCCGAATCGCCATTGAGGAGTGGGACAATCTGGACCAACTGTGTCTTGCTGAACTTGTGGATAGTATGTCACGATGAATACAGGCATACATCAATGCAAGAGGACGTGCTACTCCGAGTATTAGAGGTACCGGTGAGTACAGCATTTTGGACCACCACCTCTGAAGGTCTCCCTGTATGATGGTACAACATGGAATGTGTGGTTTTCACGACCAATAAAAAGGGCGGAAATGATGTTTATGTTGATCTCTATTCCAATTTTCCTACAGATTCCGGAACGCTCGGAACCGAGGTGACGCAAAACTTTTTTTGATGTGTGTATTAAGAGGAACGATAACGGTAGAGAAGAGTGCCTATTACAGACTTTCGTGGCCTCTAGATGTTGGTGGCCGTGAGCTAATCATTGCAAGAGATAAAATTATGGGGAGCAAATGTGGGGGGCTGCTCAAGGAATCAAACAACAGACTGCGTGGTGAGACAGTGACTTCATCCCTTTACACTACAATGCGCTCGGTATCACTCAGATACTGACTGATCACTAAATGACTATCCTGATTTAAAGGGTCTGCCGGCAAATGATCACTGAGAGGCATTCAGGTCTGGTCTGAAACTATTGTAATTGTAGCACTAGGCGACGTCTCCGGGCTCTGGAAGGTAATGAACCGTTGGTACAGGCCTCAGAAGCTCCGCTGCGCAGTGCAAGTATCTGGGCCTTTGCTACTCTACCCTAGATGAAAGAATATTGAGAGTAAGAAAAGGAAGTTATTGCTGAGGTAAGTTACTAGTTTCATATAAATTACCATCATATCGTTGAACTAAATGGAGTAATAATATTTTTTTCTATGGAAAAGTCATCGTTATTATATACCTTGTATCACAAAACATTGTAAGCTTGCCGGCAGTCATGTCTTCATGTTCAAATATGAAGAAATTGTGGAGAACCTATTATACAAAATATGTCGATGTTGGTTAGTAAAGAACTTTTCGTCACAAATAGCAATATGTGTTTGAACCCGACTCTCCTGTATATCCTTGACTATTGCCAAATCCATATGAATGTCATGTCCTATTACAACATGTGTCAAACGTGTACTCATTTTTGAGAATTTAATTCCATTTGTAGTCACTGCTGGCCAATAATACTTCAGCAACCTAAAGAAAATATACAATAAACATCGACATGACGCGAAGTGTACAACATCCTTGGATATGCAAATGATTTTTACTACTGCACAACCGCACAGCGGCACGATCATGGCCTGTCGACGCTATGGTTTATCATTCGACGATACTGCTGCAGGTGTTGGTCGGCATCCCATGCTTACCGCGTGAATATGGAATCACTGGTTGTGTTCAAGAGCGCCATACGCAACGTCGTGTCAGATGTCAATGGCCGCTGTGACTAGCGTCCGAGAGGCAGGATCCTACAACCACATCATGTACCTTGAGTCTGGAAATGGGCTTGGCAGCAAAAAAGCAGTGCGAAAATAGTGCGACGACATCTAGTTCCGAAAGGGTGTCACACAGTTACTATAGTTGCGGCTTTCCTTACGCGGCTATCAGTGGGCACCCAATGACAACTTTGGATCATGGAGTAGTACCACGTCATAATTTCAAACAATTGCTGGTTCTGCATAAATCTTCACGATCGACGTATCAGTGTATATCTGGTCCAAGGAGAACGAATGTTCGGCGACAGAATTCACCGTCTCGATATGAACCGATCACCTGGCCTAATGGAACTGAGTGCATTGAGTACACGACACAGTCACTTTTGTTCCCTCAACTTATAATTTGCACTGCAGCCGGCACATCTGTGCCATGTTGAAGCCGGTGGCTGCACCCAGCATTTGTCTCCACGACGTCACCTTTCAACTATAGAGATGGCATTTTGTGCGTGATCTCCTGACCTAGCTTAATACAAAGGATGTTCGACTATTGTTTTGGCCCTCACATTCCCCATGTCTCTCACGCACTGGGAACATCTGGTCATGGATTCCCGAGAGACCGGCACCAATCGCTGCCCACTACCACTGATGACTCCCGCCATAGAAATAGCACGTCCAGGTACTAAATTTCGCCAAAATCATCTACAAACTTACTGCTACACTGTGCAAACACAATAAGTAAAACTTCATTGTTAGCTTGTCGTTCTTGGTGGAATTTTAATGCTTGGTGTTGTGGATTTCGGAATTAGTAACAGCGAACTTCAGTGAGATTCGATGTTGGGGGCTAGCATTAATAGCCTAAACAATTAATATTACTGCTCGCGCAAAACAGGTGATCTGGTTCGAATCCCAGTCTGGCACTATACTGCATTCAGAATGAAAATCTGTGAACTGTGGTCTCTTGTTTAGAAGAAAGAAGTTTTGACAAGGAAGCTGCAGTTAACATTTTAAAATATGTAGTTATTTATCCTGAAAATGCGACCTGCAAAATGTCTTAAATGTTTATGTATGAATACGAAGGTAATTAATTTTCTTCTTGCTTTCACTAATAATTGATATCTGCAGTTTCTTATAAGTGAAATGGCCACCTAGTTAAGTGCTTAGCCTCGATCTTCGTCGCGTCATCTGATAACTAAAGTTGCTCACCTGAAAACCGGTACCACTTGTTGACGGTGTACTTGAGGTCTCTGAAGCCGACGTCCATGGCGTGCAAGTCGTTCCAACTAGACAATCCGTTCAAGAGACGACCCCACTGGCATCCACCTGCAATAAAAAACGCAGTCTCATGAAATGACTAACATATGTGGTCACTTCTGGCAGACTGTAACAGTAAGGAATGAGAAAGGATAGCAGCGGATGGTAACAGGTACAGAAGGCTACAGCACACTAGTGAGATTATCGTGGCCGAGCGGTTCTAGGCGCTACATTCTGGAACCGCGCGACTGCTACGGTCGCAGGTTCGAATCCTGTCTCGGGCATGGATGTGTGTGATGTCCTTAGATTAGTTAGGTTTAAGTAATTCTAAAGTTCTAGGGACTGATGACCTCAGACGTTAAGTCCCATAGTGATCAGAGCCATTTGAACCATTTTGAAATTATCAGCTGGTAAATATTGTACACGAAGTACGCTCCGTTACCAATCGTAAGGTGACTTGTGAAGTGTAGATATTCACGTGGATGAATATACAATAGTAGAATGTATGACGTACAAAGAATTAAAAGTATCGCTACAAAGTAAAGGGTTATGGGAATGCAGCGGTTTGCACTCTGTATGCGAAGAGCTGTTATTTTTACAAGTTCTTTACGAAGGGAAATCCTAGTAAGTATATATTATACCTGTTAATAATATACTAATAGAGTAAAGCGGCAATGCATATTCCCTGGATTTTGCAGTGTGAAACTTTATGACACCTGAAACTGGGTACAAAAATTATGGTAATGACTGTCCCATTTTAAAATGTTTCTTGCGTGACGCCAGAATATTGGACCTAGGAGTGGCCTTTAGCGTGAGTATAGAGACTATATTTGAGCAGACTGTTATAGACAGGTACCTAATGAAAACTGCAGCCATTGCTTGTCAACCAATTTTGAACGAGGGGTGATAATCAGTACAAGAAGGCAATTGTTTTAGCATATCGGAGATTACGGAAGAATTACATTTCGGTGTTCAACTGTGTCCAGGGTGGATCTTCACTATCGCAGAGAAAATGTTTTCACGCTCGTAAAACAATGCACAAGAACTCCACAAGTGTCTGACGGACGGATGTCACGTCGCCATCGTAGTGCCATACAGGGCGATAGAATCCCCGACGATCTGAATGGTGACGGGGGTGTGGCATATCGGGAACCCATTTCGGCTTGGAATGAAGGGAGATAAATGCGACGTACAGGTTTGTCCCTGGAGGAATGGTCAACATTCAGGGTTATGACGTGAACAATCATTTGAAGCAGACGGCGTCATATGGGCATATGCCCGATTCCGAAAAGTTTCCGATTTAGAACACATTTAATGTATATCGTTAGTTAATTTCTGTATTATTCAGTTCATTGTCAGGCTCACACATAGACACCTGTACAACAGTTAGTTAACATTAAAACATGCATTTTACAAGGTACCATTTGAAAAATGTGTACTTTTAACACATTCACCTCTAAGTATTTAGTTAATAAAACAGTCAAGATTGCAATAATCATTCATTTAAAAAAACGACCAGTTTAGACTGGCCAACTTCAGATCTGACGCACTGTGGAGCTATAAAGAGAGCCCATTTGCTGAGGCATAAACGCTTGTTTTCCTCTCTATTTAATCCGCGGCAGGTTACCCATCAACAGCAGTAAACGACTATGACTTCACGCAACCGTTCCGTGCACCGCCGGCTGTAGCCATATGGGTAAATGCAACGTTATTTTAACTCTTGTTGGACTTTCTTTTCTTTTTTCGCAGACTATATTATTTTCTGATTTCTCTATTTAATTTGGCACTCTTCCTCTCTTTACAGTGCGTTAGATCTGAATATGGCCGGCATAAAGGTCGAAACCGGTCATCATTTTTAAATAAATGATTATTGAGATCTTGACTGTTTTATTAATTGATAGTTTATAATAGAGCCCTGTCAAATCGCCAAACCATTTATTTAAAATTACCTCTAAGTATTGTCGTACACATCACATTATAGCTCTTTTACAGTTCACAATAGATTTCCGATTATCTTACCGTCAACTTCAGCGCATCTGCGTGCTATTCAGAAAGCATGTTTGTGCTGCTTGCCTGTATCTCTGCACATTCCCTAATGAGGGCAGCAGTGTTCATGATGCTGCCAAGTAGTTCGTATCGTGTAATCACCTTTCGTTTGTACACCTCACACTTCATCCAACTCCATACACAAAAACCTAATGGCGCAAGGTCCGGCGATTTTGGTGGCCAGTTAACTGTACTACCGCTCCTAATCCAGCGATTAGAGTAAGTGCGGTTGAAATGATCCCTCACACGTCTGCTAAAATGTGGAGGGGCTCTGTCGTGTTGGAAGTACATTGCAGTCCACTTGGCTAAAGACACGTCCTGGAGGAGTTCAAGAAACGAATTTTCCGAAGATGCAAATTATTTTGCCCCATCATTCGCTCTCCTAAAATGACTGGACCAATCAACATGTTATCGATCATGCCACACCAAATACTGAACGAAAAACGAATTTGGAAATTTGTTTCCACTGTAGTGTTTGTAACTTCCTGCGACCATCGTCGGTTATTATGTGTTTCGTTGATCCCATGCCGTGTAAAAGTACCTTAATCAGTGAATTAAAGTAAATGCCGATCGGATTCTAACCAGTGACAAAATTCTAGTCATGTGGTATTATTGCCAATGTGAAGATTGTGGGCAGGCTGTATGCGAAATGGGTACATGTTCTGCGCATTTAATGCTTGCTATACACGTATTTGTGGGACACTGGACACGTGCAAAAAGTCATAATGTGGTGGTAGTATGATACCGCTGCACCATTTCCAAAATGTCGAAAAATGAGAACCTGTTCATGCAATATGTTGAGAACTCTGGTAAACACACTACGATCGGGAGTTCGATGCTTCGGAAAGCGCCGACGGTATCCTTCGACAGCAGCAGAAGCGCTATTATAGCAGAAACCGTAAACCTATATACCATTTCTGCATATTACCTGCATATTCTTCATTAGTGTAGACTCACAACACACCGTGGACAATTGCGCATTCAACAGGTTAGTTTAGTGGTAAAAAGCTATGCAAATAGGTTGAAAGCAGTGAGGTAGGTTGGGCTATAATAAAACGTCAGACGGGTGAGTGGGTAAGACACAAATGTGCGCGCCATTGGTCCAAAACAACAAATTCACATTAAATGTGCTCTACCTCGGAAACCATTAGGAATAGAGCATGAAGGCACTGTCGAAAAATACCGTCGGCGCTTTCCGACTCATTGAATTCCCGATCATAGTGTGTTTACCAGAGTTCTCAACACATTGCGTAAAAAGGTTCTCATTTTTGGACATTTTTGAAATGATGCAGCGTAATCCTACTACCAGCACATTATGACTTCCTGCACGTGTCAGTGTCGCACGAATACGCGTATAGCAAGCATTACATTTTGTCACTGGTTAAATTCCGATCGCCCTATGCTTTCATTAAAAATATTCACTGATGAAGGCGCTTTTATACGGCATGGAATCAACAAACTATGTCTTTTTTGCTTCAAATGAGCTTTCTCTCATATCCCTGGATATTGACCATTCGTCTTGGGACACCGTGTTTATGAGCAATCCGGAAAATAAACTACAGAGGTTCCACACACACGCGTGCGCTCACATCCTCATACTGACATAATAGTGCTTCGTAGTTAGATAGTAGAAAGCTGATAAACTGTGTAATCTCTCTTCTTTGTGAGGATCACAATTTTTGATATACTTCCTTTTAAAAGCGAAAGGAAATGCTCTCAGAAATATAATGAAGTTTCCAAATAAAGGAAGCCTGCAAAGATGGCGGAGACGAAAGCGGCACTCAGTGACAAAATGAATAATTAGTGTCTCACTACTATTCTCTAAGTGATGTCTTTCATAGACAGATTAAGTCTGTAGTGGTTATTAATTGTTTAATCCAGGTAATAAAAAATATCTGTAATGTTGTGAGTGGCACTCACGTGATTAGCGAGTCATTTTCGGACAATGTGAATACGAGCGATTGCGTAAGACAATATCTAGTATTCATATCGTTTGAAGATGGCTCACAAAGTAGATCGGATTTGGTCGTAACGCTGAAAATACTTTCTGATCTGGATTAAACACAAAGAGATGGATTAAAATAAAACAGAGGAAAACAACCTTATTCTGAGTACATAATAACTAAAACAATGAAGTCCTTACATCACTGTAGAAGACTATGAAAAAATTATTTTGATAGTTTGCTTTTTCCTTTTTGTAGAATTTTTTCTGACTTAGCGTCTTATCGCGTTGGTACAAGGATGATTAATGGGTATGGGCTGTTCATTGTTGAAGGAGCTGTAAAACTCCCTTGGGCTTTCAATGCAGAAATATCTTCGTTTGATGTAACAAGACTGTGGAGTTAACGTATTGCTTTTTACACATACGAGTTCAGTGATTAGCGCTGCGGTATTACATTCTGATAAAGCTGCCTTAACTATCTGTGGAACTGATGACAACCAATCAAACTGAATATTACTGCGATACCGATGGTCGGTGTGACAACGACATTAACTGTTATGCATCACAGAAATGCCACAGGAATCTAGTATTAATAGAACGCTTAATTAAGGGGATCGTGCAGAACTATCGAATTTAAAAGACGTTTGTGTTTTCAGAAAACAAGTCGTTCTCTTTACCGTGACGTGTTGTTTTCTAGGTACCTCCATCAGAGCCGAGAAGCAGCACTAGTCAATGTTTTTGCGTTCACCTTCCTTGGCGAACATTTAGTAGCCATTCGTCCTTTCTGAACAGCTAATGCCGGCCGGAGTGGCCGTGCGGTTCAAGGCGCTACAGTCTGGAGCCGTGCGACCGCTGCGGTCGCAGGTTCGAATCCTGCCTCGGGCATGGATGTGTGTGATGTCCTTAGGTTAGTTAGGTTTAAGTAGTTCTGAGTTCTAGGGGACTGATGACCTCAGAAGTTAAGTCCCATAGTGCTCAGAGCCATTTGAACCATTTGAACAGCTAACGTTCATTGCTCGTTCATTTTTGGATTAAATTAATGAGACTTATGAGATGCTGTGAGAAATTGAGAACTTTAATTTTTCCATTTTCTTCAAATAACTTACTGTCTCAAAAGGCTCATGGATGATCTTCGTTACAGACTGTCGACATTTACAATGAAAGACAATTCCATTTTCCACCTTGAGAGTGAATTTCCACGCTATCGTGTGATTTCGGCGATGCGCGAAGTGTGGTTGTGGAACATGATATGGAAAAGTTATTTACAATAAAGAATAAGAAAAAAACATTACTTTTAGAAATTTACATGCAACGAAGTCAAAAGTTAATTGGATTAGATCTGAACGACTATTTTATTTCTCACACGGTCTATTTACTGATTTTTCTTCTACACAATTCCTGTCAGATACCTGCCCAGTACGTTACATGTTTCTGTATATAAGTTCAGAAAGAGTTGTCGAGTGCAATTTAAAAAAGCTAATCTTGAACATCTTACGGTATAATTCAAGGGTCCATACTTTCTCGGGTAAGAGTTTTGGGTACAGCTTCATCAAAATGACCTCCACAGAAAAAAATATATTTGAAACTACAATGATCATGGGAATGGCAAAATCTTATGTTCAGATACCGTTAAAATTATCATTTGAGTTTTGAGAGAGGAGATATAAATCTATGGTAACTAAAAAGATTTGGTGAAAACGCGAAAAACAATGTGAGGACTGCCGAATGTCTTTTCAAGTCTCTTTCCTCGTATGTTCAGTAAGCTATGAGCCACGCATCTTGCGCCAATCGTCATCCTATCATCAAAGTTGGTTAACTTGTGATATGCTGCCATGTGCGTAGCAGACCGCTCATAATTATAGCGTGTCTACATTTGCGCCATAAGCTGCATCTATACCCGCAACATTCGGACGTCATACATTGTACATATTCCAATTGGACAACCCTGCCCGTGTATTAATAAACGATGCTCTGATTACCTACCACTGCCTCCACTCGCTTCACAGCCGTGTACTAATAGTAGAAAACCGTTCATAATTATAGCGAAGAGTTTCCACACAATCTCAAATAAAATAACGCTATTTTGGACAGTAGAAAGAATTCGTGTTCATATAACAGGGGATGTTTGATAGAAAAAATGTAATCAGAACGAAAGCTCGAAAGAATGAAGCCTAGTGAACACAATGAGAAACAACACAGAACATTTACTCTAGAGCTGAAAAATCGTTTACATGACCCATCTAGGAGGCCAACGCTAAAGACAGAACCCTTCAACTTGTTGAGTAATTGGGAGACCAGGTAGTTGACCAGAACAATGACGTGAGCAGTAAGGAATCGAAAATCTCCGCGTTCGGATGTCTTATCTTTATCATTTTCAAATGGTTCAGATGGTTCAAATGGCTCTGAGCACTATGGTACTTAACATCTGAGGTCATCAGTCGCCTAGAACTTAGAACTACATAAACCTAACTAACCTAAGGACATCACACACATCCACGCCGGAGGCAGGAGTCGAACCTGCCACCGTAGCAGTCGCGCGGTTCCGGATTGAAGCGCCTAGAACCGCTAGGCCACAGCGGCCGGCTATCATTTTCACAGGCATTCCTGTTTCCTTGAAGCTATTGAGACAGGCAGGTAACCTAACTCTTTCGCATGTCACTTGTCGAATAAATATCTGTGTAATACGTGAACTAAAACCTAATTTTTTGATGACATGAATGATGTTGGAGTTCGTAGTTCGTAATTCGTAATCATCTGTAATAAATGAACACAGCTAGTTAGTTTCATGTTTAGAAAGTTTAGAAAAATTATATATGTCTTGAATGATACTCATAGCAAAACCAACTGCAAAACGTTATGTGCTAACTACAAAGAACAAGTAATTACTATATAACACAGTTAAAACGTCTTTCTGTTAAGAAAAGAATTAACAGAATTGCTAAGACGAAAAGTGCTCGTTAAATGCTATTGTAAATGAAGTACCTGAGGATATAATATATAAAGAGTTCGACTTTATTAACGCTTCAATCCGTCTTAAGTTGCTCTACGTAGAAAAATCAATTTTGTTCATGTAATACAGCTATTAAAAATTGATAACTGTTTCTAAATGTCAAATCTGTTAACTTCCAGATGTTGTTATCTGTAGAGGATAATGATTAATTTCGTGAGTAGCATCATGCCACGACATTGCTGTAGTGGACGAATAGGAGCAGGAAAAACAGCTAGTCAGCTGCATTACTGACCGGTACTTGTTTTAGACTTCACAAATACTGTACTCACTGGTGAAAAAATATCTAATTACTTAAAGAAGACAAATTAAGAACATGTTGTTTATGTCCAATATTTTGGAGACGTGTAATTTTGCAATATCGTTTAATACTCGCACACAACGTGAAACGTGTTAGTATCTAGATACGCATAAAAAATTGAAACTACTTTTTTTTGTGTAAAATTAGATGATCTTAACCGGTAGTTGTTAAATGTTTATGCATAATTTTTAAATCTGTGTATAAAATGACAGGTATCATGCTTTCTGTAAGGGTTTTATTAGTTAGTGCTGATTATATTAGATACATGAAAGTAATAGTGCGCTTATCGCAGCGTACGTTGCAAAAGGAGACACTTTACGTAGAGGATTTTTCGTATAAACAAAAACAGATGTCCAGAATTCCTGCGTCTACTTACCCATGTTAAAATGAACCTTTCCACTAAGCCGGGAGTACTTCGGGAAGAAGATCAAAATTTTTTCAGTATCAAACGAAAGAGACTCCAATGACAATTCACCCTTCATACAAAGGAGATATTTGGAAATAAATGACGGTAATACGAGATATCTTTCGAAGTTCAGTTTAGAGTAACTGCTAAGCTCCTTTTTTTAAATTATAGTCAAAGAAGATCTCTGTGAGTTCATAACATAACCGTGAAAATTTAGTTCTCACACCACTTCGTTTTGATGGTGGCACCGAGGGGTACTTTCAGCATTTAACGTGTCGCCGCTTCGACAATGGGTATGAGGGATTCTAGCGTCTGACACATGAAAGCAGTCAAATTAAATCAGATACTACGCGATATTTGGCCGTGTTCTGTACATTAATTACAATGGTCATTGTGTCCCCTACAGGAAATGCTTGCCTTTGCTCAGTAACATGGTGTTCGGTTTTACGCATAGCTTTCTTAAGGACAGCAAGTAAGAATTATTTTCATTGCCGGGTCAGACGTGGCATTCAATTAAATATAATGTTACCGGCACTCCAGTGAATGCTGTTGCTGGTTAACTGGTGGTGGATTTGCCACACTCGTAAGCAGGCGTAAAAACCGGCTCTTGGCCTTCGTTCCACGTGACTGAGTCAATGTGAACGAGATGGTTTCTGCAAAACGTTAGGTAAACTGGTCCTGGGGTAGTTCCCAAAATCTGTCATCTAGTTCGCAACTGTATAACGTGAGTTGGAGGCAAATGGAAAGACGTTTACCGTGTTTCAGTTCGCAGGTTCGCAGCGCCTTCCGTCGAGTATAATTCCAGGACTTTCACAGCTGCTAGGAATATCAGTAATCATGGAGGAAAACATTAGTCTAAATGGCAGTTATTAAAATTATTTTGTTGGTCTTTTAGATTCCCTGTTGATTTTCCATCCTGCACTTGTCTTCATTTACTGATGTTTCTTCAGGCGAAGACGTTGTTTGTTCTCCAGGAAGGTTACGGACGTTTTTTTCCGTGCCTTCTACTTCAACAAATTGTGTCTTTCATCATATCGTCCTTGATAGAAAGTTACAGGCCACAAAAAAACTTCCTGATAAATGTCATGCAAATAATTCTTGGTCAAGAAGACCAAGCCTGCATACGATGCATGCACCTCTCACTCTTCCCATCATTAATTCACACTGCATGTCAGACACTGAATGTACGGCTGACGTCAATAGCTAACCTTTGTTGACTGCACTTTCAGGAGATCGCTATCATTTAAGTAAAGCCCAACTACATTACCACACCCCAAGGTAACGTCTATTTGCAGGCTGACAGAATTTATCAAGATGCATCGTACCAGTGTGATTTTCCGTGCCATTAATACCGTCATAGCACGGTAGGGAAACAAATGTACTGTAGGATTCCATAAGGATAGGAATTTATGTCTGTATGACGTTAAAACTCTTACTGTGGCTATATTTCTGTTACCACCACTGATTAGATACATTATGAACAGGATCTAGGATCTAACGTTTAGAACATAGTACGGGAGTTATCCGTTTGGTGATCGCACACCCACTACGCTATCACGATTTTATAGCCGTAGAGGCTCTCATATCGCGAGGTCAGATGAAAGCCCCTCCGGCGATGAAAAGAAATTAAAAGTACGGAAAAGGGATGAGTGTTCAAATTTTGACGAAATTTCTGTTAGGTTCTACGCTGAGTACGCAAATTTGCCACATTCTTTCACGGAGCGAGCAGCTGAAAGTGATTAGAAGTACAGGAGGTTTCAAAACGAATATAAGGATTTAGGCTTTGTAGCAATTATTACGTTTAACTTGCAGTTAAAAACAATACATCAAATGAAAGAACAACTCAAACAGTTTTTCTTGCAAGCGTGCAATGTGAGCACCATTAGTCACGCATAGGCCCAAACCTTGTTCAGTGTGTCATCAGAAATTGTTCCAATAATGCTGTTTGTAAAGTCGAGTAGATCAGGGGTAGCGGAGGCGTATAACATGATCCTTTATGAAAAATCTCACGGCGTCAGATCGTGTGTGAACGTGGAGGTCATGCAAAACAAGCTCTGATAGCCGTCCCCTTGCTGCCCGTCCAGCGTTGAGGTACAACGTAATTTTAGAATCACATACTGAGTAATGCTAGTGAAGCGGCGCGCCATCTTGCCGCCGAATAAAGTTCTGTGGTTAATTGTGGAAATAATTATAGTTCTAGAGCATAGAGATAAGAGCACCAGTTATAGTTACTTCACCGAAAAAGAAAGGCCTATAAACTTTTCGCCTGGATATGGCACAAAAAACATTCAACTTAGAGGAGTCTCGTTGCAGCTGTACCATGTCGTGGGGATTTGCTGACCACCAGATGCGCACATTATGTGTGTTCACATTTCCACTTAGGTGAAGTGACGATTCATCACTAAAGACGCCGATCAAGAAAGTCTTCAGCGTCATGCAGTAACATTTCGTTTGCGAAGCAGCTACGAATCGTAGTCTGTAGGCTTTAGAACTTGTAACAACTGTAAAATGGACGTAGCCCACAAAGACGCCACTGGAATAACTAACTCCAACAGGTTTTTGTAAAAGATTCGCATTCATTAATCACGTTCTTCAGTCACTCTTGGTCTCCCATAATTTCCATTTACACGCCAGTGTACAAACAAAACTGTCTTTCTTTTGTTTATTTGTAATTGTAAGTTGAATGTAATAAATGCTACAAAGCCTTAAAACCTATATATTCATTTTGAAACACCCTGCTTGTGTAATTTATTGCTGTTTATAAGAAAAATGAAAGTTTCTCAGTACTACAGACCAATGTCTTTAACGACTGTGTTGCAGGATAATAAAATATATTTTGTATTTAATGAATTCCCCTTTTTTTTTCATCAGTCTTCTGACTGGTTTGATGCGGCCCGCAACGAACTCCTGTCCTGTGCCAACCTCTTCATCTAAGAGTAGCATTTGCAACCTGCATCCTCAATTATTTGCTGTATGTATTCCAATCTCTGTCTTCCCCTACAGTTTTTGCCCTCTACAGCTCCCTCTAGTACCATGGAAATCATTCCCTCATGTCTTAACAGGTGTCCTATCATCCTGTCTCTTCTCCTTGTTTTCCACATGTACCTTTCCTCTCCGATTATGCGCAGAACCTCCTTATTCCTTACCTTATCAGTTCACCTAATTTTCAACATTCGTCTATAACACCACACCTCAACTGCTTCGATTCTCTTCTGTTCCGGTTTTCCCACAGTCCTAGTTTCACTACATTACAATGCTGTACTCCAGATGCACATTCTCAGAAATTTCTTCCTCAAATTAAGGCCTATATTTGATATTAGTTAACTTCTCTTGGCCAGGAATTCCATTTTTGCCATTGCTAGTCTTCTTTTGATGTCCTCCTTGCTCCGTCCGTCATTGGTTATTTTACTGCCTAGGTAGCAGAATTTCTTAACTTCATCTACTTCGTGACCATCAATCCTGATGTTAAGTTTCCCGATGTTCTCATTTCTACTACTTCTCATTGCTTCGTCTTTCTTCGATTTACTCTCAATCCATACTGTGTACTCACTAGACTGTTCATTCCGTTTCACTCAGGATGGCAATGTCATCAGCGAATAGTGTCACTGATATCCTTTCACCTTGAATGTTAATTCCACTCCTGAACCTTTTTCTATTTCCATCATTGCTTCCTCGATGTACTGATTGAACAGTAGGGGAGAAAGGCTACATCCTTGCCATACACCCTTTTTAATACGAGCACTTCGTTCTTGGTCGTCCACTATTATTATTCCCTCTTGGCTGTTGTACATATTGTATATGACCCGTCTCTCCCTATAGCTTACCCCTACTTTTCTCAGGGTTTCGAACACCTAGCACCATTTTACATAGTCGAAAGCTTTTTCCAGGTCGACAAATCCAATGAACGTGTCTTGCGTTTTCTTTGGTCTTGCTTCCATTATTAACCGCAACGTCAGAATTGCCTCTCTCGTCCCTTTACTTTTCCTAAAGCCAAACTGATCGTCATCTAGCGCATTCTCAATTTTCTTTTCCATTCTTCTGTATATTATTCTTGTAAGCAGCTTCGATGCATGAGCTGTTAAGCTGATTGTGCGATAATTCTCGCACTTGTCAGCTCTTGCCGTCTTCGGAATTGTGTGGATGATGCTTTTCCGAAAGTCAGATGGTATATCGCCAGACTCATATATTCTACACACCAACGTGAATAGTCGTTTTTGTTGCCACTTCCCCCAATGATTTTAGAATTTATTTAGAGAGCAAAAATCAACACTGATAGTGAATAATTCATCTTGTCTCCCCCGTTTCTCACCTCCCTCTACCCACCTTCTCTCCATGTGGTTCTTGAACTCCCAAACTATCCCCTTTCACTTATATAATAAATAAGTATATGTATCAATATACACTCCTGGAAATGGAAAAAAGAACACATTGACACCGGTGTGTCAGACCCACCATACTTGCTCCGGACACTACGAGAGGGCTGTACAAGCAATGATCACACGCACGGCACAGCGGACACACCAGGAACCGCGGTGTTGGCCGTCGAATGGCGCTAGCTGCGCAGCATTTGTGCACCGCCGCCGTCAGTGTCAGCCAGTTTGCCGTGGCATACGGAGCTCCATCGCAGTCTTTAACACTGGTAGCATGCCGCGACAGCGTGGACGTGAACCGTATGTGCAGTTGACGGACTTTGAGCGAGGGCGTATAGTGGGCATGCGGGAGGCCGGGTGGACGTACCGCCGAATTGCTCAACACGTGGGGCGTGAGGTCTCCACAGTACATCGATGTTGTCGCCAGTGGTCGGCGGAAGGTGCACGTGCCCGTCGACCTGGGACCGGACCGCAGCGACGCACGGATGCACGCCAAGACCGTAGGATCCTACGCAGTGCCGTAGGGGACCGCACCGCCACTTCCCAGCAAATTAGGGACACTGTTGCTCCTGGGGTATCGGCGAGGACCATTCGCAACCGTCTCCATGAAGCTGGGCTACGGTCCCGCACACCGTTAGGCCGTCTTCCGCTCACGCCCCAACATCGTGCAGCCCGCCTCCAGTGGTGTCGCGACAGGCGTGAATGGAGGGACGAATGGAGACGTGTCGTCTTCAGCGATGAGAGTCGCTTCTGCCTTGGTGCCAATGATGGTCGTATGCGTGTTTGGCGCCGTGCAGGTGAGCGCCACAATCAGGACTGCATACGACCGAGGCACACAGGGCCAACACCCGGCATCATGGTGTGGGGAGCGATCTCCTACACTGGCCGTACACCACTGGTGATCGTCGAGGGGACACTGAATAGTGCACGGTACATCCAAACCGTCATCGAACCCATCGTTCTACCATTCCTAGACCGGCAAGGGAACTTGCTGTTCCAACAGGACAATGCACGTCCGCATGTATCCCGTGCCACCCAACGTGCTCTAGAAGGTGTAAGTCAACTACCCTGGCCAGCAAGATTTCCGGATCTGTCCCCCATTGAGCATGTTTGGGACTGGATGAAGCGTCGTCTCACGCGGTCTGCACGTCCAGCACGAACGCTGGTCCAACTGAGGCGCCAGGTGGAAATGGCATGGCAAGCCGTTCCACAGGACTACGTCCAGCCTCTCTACGATCGTCTCCATGGGAGAATAGCAGCCTGCATTGCTGCGAAAGGTGGATATACACTGTACTAGTGCCGACATTGTGCATGCTCTGTTGCCTGTGTCTATGTGCCTGTGGTTCTGTCAGTGTGATCATGTGATGTATCTGACCCCAGGAATGTGTCAATAAAGTTTCCCCTTCCTGGGACAATGAATTCACGGTGTTCTTATTTCAATTTCCAGGAGTGTAATTAAAATGGAGTAATACACCTATTAGAAACAACAAATGACGACAATGTTTCTAGAACAAGTGAGCACCTGATCTGGCGGTTTAATTGGTAACACTACTTACTGAAAACAGACAGATACGAGTTTAGCGAGGACGACGCAAACGATAGTGTCGTTTTACTGAGTCGTGTTTCACATCAAGAAATTTGTAGTGCTGCAAATGTGAGATTAGGCGAAAGCAGCAGTGGCATAAGAAGGAATACCTCAGAATTGCAAAAGCACGCATTTCTCGATGTGAGCGAAAATCGTACATAAAATACTGGAAGTAAAACCACACCTCAGTGTCTTACGTAACGAGTTGTTTTTAGAGATGAAAGCAAACCAAATTCGAAATATATTGCTTTACAGACCATTGACGATATTTTATATCAACAAAACGAAAAGCGTATGGATAGGTTCATTTTTGTAATTGCATAGACGGATTTTAAATACCCTTAATAATTATTAGGGGTGACATGGTCACCTTGAAGATAGGTTGTTCAATATGTGAGTACCGGCACAGTCTATAATAACAAATATTTGTTTTATTCGGTGACTGGTTTTGATCCTTGCGATCATCGTCGCATCTGTCTCCACGAAGTTAATAAAAGAGGTATGATTGGCACTGTCACATGGTATAAAAACGTGATAAAACTGTAATAAGCACTCATGGCCCGTGAATCACGGCTGTCGTTAGCACAATGTTCTCAGATCTTGTATAATAATTATTATAATTTTGCGAGGATTGAACATTCCATCCTTTTCAGAGCCTGCATCCAAGATATTAACACTTTCGATACTTCGGCTGTGAGCCTTATGGTAATTTTCAGGCTGGGCGTGTGAAAGAAGATGACTGTAAGTTCCGCATCCGAAAAATTGCACAAGGATGTGTTGATATGCCAGATGCACCCCGGAAAAATAAAAGAAAATAAATTATTTTAAAGGAATAGGTTATGAAACTTGTGTTTGAAACACTACTTTCAGTTTCTGGTTCTTTATTTCGATAAGAGATACTAAGAAATCGTATCGTCAGTTGAACGAGTCATGACTTCTTTCTTTCGATATCAAGATTGTGTGCTGTGACTAGCAGTTCATGATCAAAAGTGATCAATCATACTGTGGAATCTGTTCCATCTTTGGGCGTTCTCGGCTCCTTGTTCACAGAATCCGAACTCTTTGTCTACCTACTTTTCCGTGCAAGCCTTGATAGAGAAGAGAAAACGACGCTTTTGCTTGTATTCAAACTGCTGTGCCTTACCCCTTTCTTGTGGGAGCTCCGAGAAGAGTGACGATTAATGGAACAAAGCTCAAAAAGCCACTTGGCCTGAAAATGTATTCATACTATTTTATTTAATCCCTCAAAGTCAGGAACTCCTTCACTAATAAACTGTTCTCAGATTAATTCTGGTACATCGCTGGACTCACATCAGAGGCACAGAAATTCATTGTTGGATTGCCGTATTAATTTATTCACAATATTTCATAGGATTTCACTTTAATTTTATGCTTTCATGATGTCATTTACATGTTGTTGTTAATGCAAATTTTCGAGTAGTCGCTGTAGTTCATGGTACATCCAGAATCTTAATTCATTGTCAGTAAACTGTGTGCATTCACATGCATATTACAAGAGAGATTCAGAGCTTTTAGTTACAGAGCAACAATTTAGGACGAGTATTTTGAATGACTGCTTTTGGAGTTGTGAAAAAGGATTAAAATGAACAAAGGAGGGGGTAAAGAAGGATGGAGAGATAGAGAGGGAGAGAGAGAGAGAGAGAGAGAGAGAGAGAGACGCGCAGCGGAAAGAGAAGTTATTGAGTTACTGGAACTTTGCAGTGAAGGAGAAAGCAACTTTTATGGGCTCTGTAATTAGAACCTATGTCTCTGATCCCAACTTTGTTACAGGTCTCTCTCTTCAGGCAGATACTTGGTCCTGAAAGATTCATTGGGAATGACAAATAGTCAGCTGCTTTGTATACTGTCCACAGTTCTTTTTTTCATGTTAAAGAAAAGAAAAAAATGACTTTTCCGTGGTTCTACGGTAAAGACTAAATAATTATTTATATGAACAGTAGTTTAATTTTTAACTAACGATTTGTTAGACAAAACGTCTCTGCTCAAGTTGTTCTCCAGAATATTGAACTTAGCTTTGCGTGCGAGATATAGTGTGATATTTAGGAACTGACTGTGTAAATCAAACATAAGAGACTATTTTCAACGTAAACAATTCCCGAATTTAGTTGTCACTAGGACTGGAGCTTGTCCAGTCAGCTATGGATGGAACCGTAGCGTCTAAACGAAACCACAGTGTGACATGAAGTATTGGCAGAGAATTACGTCACTTCATATGCCATAAAAGTCCCGAGGGAATCAAACAGTGAACACTCGCGGATCTAGTCCATAGACTGAGTAACAAAAGAGTCGCTTTGTTGCAGATAGTACGTGGACAATATATCTGTGGTGCTAAATAAGCTAGATAGCAACTGTTGCTGGGAATGAAATGGAATGAAGTCTAATGGGTACAGAATATGAACTGAGGCTAAACCGAAGAAAGATGGAAGTAATGAGAAGTAGCAGAAATGAGAACAGTGGGAAATTTAAGATCAAAATTGGTGATTACGAAGTAGAAGCACTTAAGGAGTTCTGCTACCTTGGAAGCAAAATAACGTATGACGGACGAAGTTAGTAGGACGTAAAAAGCATGCTAGCACGGGCAAAGAGGGCATTCCTAGACCAGAGAAGTCTACTGGTATCAGACATTAAATGAGGAAGAAATTCCTGAGAATGGTCGTTTAGAGCACAGCACCATGTAGCAGTGAATAACTGACTGTGGGAAAATTGGAATAGAAAAGAATCGAAGCATTTGAGATGTGCTACAGAAGAATGTTGCAAATTAGGTGGACTGGTAAGGTAAGGAATAAGGAGTTTCTCTGCAGAATTGGCGAAGAAAGGAACGTATGGAAAATAGTGACAATAAGAAGGAACAGGATAATAGGAAATGTGTTACGACATTGCGGACTGACCTCAGTAGTACTAAAGGGAGTTGTAGAGAGCAAAAACTGTGGAGGAAAGGAGAGATTAGATTACATGCAACAAATAACTGAGGATGCTCTGTGCAAGTGCTGTTCTGAGACGAAGAGATTGGTACAGGAGAGGAATTCATGGGGGAACGCATTACACCAGTCAGAAGACTGATGACTCAAAAAAGAAAACACATCATGTTTTAGTCCTACTCATGCAGCTACACTTAAAACAAGTTTTTTCCAGACTACCGATTTTAACAGAGAAATTCGTCCACAAAATAGGAGTTGTCAAGAAGAAATGATTTTAGGTTAGATTTGTGACTTGTTATGCTACCTGTCAGGCATTTTATGTTACCCAGTAAATGATCAAATATTTTTGTTGCTGCTTATTGAAATTCTTTCTGAGCCACTGTCAGCCTTAATAATGGGTAATACACGTTATATTTTCCTTTAATATTGTAAGTGTGAACATCACCGTTCTTCTCAAACTGTGAAGGGTTATTTATGACGAATTTCATTAGCAAATAAATGTGTTATGACGCTGCAGTTAAAATACCCAGCTCCATGGAGAGGTAACTACAGCACGACGGAGCGTAAATACCACTGCTCGCTTTTGTGCAATCAATATTTTCGTTATAAGTAGTGAGTTACCCCAGAAAATTATTCCATAACAGATTATTGAATGTGAATATGCAAAATATGTCAGGAGATTGATTCGTTTGTTTCCAGCACTAGCAGTTATGCAGAAGAGCAAAATTAGCTGAACATAATTGTTTGAGTAGCTCATTAACATGATTCTTCCACTTCAACTTTTTATAAGTATGTACACACAAAGGTGTGTTTCATTCTATCCTGTTTGCTTGCTTAACATGTCCTACATCAGTTTTTGGTATGACTATTTGTTGTACAGAATGGAATTCAATGTGTTTTCTCACGCATTAGTCCAATTCCAGAGAACCATTTAATATTTCTTTGAAAAATATCATTAATAATCTCTTCCGTAACTTTCTCTGTAACAGGATATATAATAGCAGTAGAGCGTCGCCTGCAAAAAATACCTTTACTGCTTATTAACTGGATGGTGTATAAGCAATAGGAGTGGACCCAAAACTGATTCCTATGGGACTCCATTTGTGATTTCTCCACAATAACTAAAATTTTTACCCTTCCAACATTGTTCGAATTATTCAGAACATCTTTTTGCAGTCTGTTTGTTAGTATTATTCAAATCAGTGATGTGTAAGGTCATTAGTCCCATTAAACTTAAACTTTTCTGAGAGTGTAACATACATTCAAACGCCTTTACAAAAAATTCCAGTCGGCGACATTTTACTATTTAAGGATTGTAATATTTGATGAGTAGACGTAAAAATATAAATCTCAGTAGCGCAATCCTTCTGGAATCCAAACTCTGATATCTACCCTTCAGTGCATTACTTTTTTCGAATAGTTTAGAAAAAGGAGTCAGAAAGAAACAAGTCTTTCTTGTCACCTTTATTATAATGACGTTTAACATAACATACTTTAATTTATCTGGAAAAATTCCCTGCGCCAGTGATTCATAACATTTATCACAAATGGCATTACTTATTAAGTTAGAACAACTTTCAGAATGCTGTTTGAAATTCCATCAGAGGTACGTGACGTGGGTGCGCGATCCTGCAAGGCATTACGTCTGTTTGCTCGGGCGCTAGCCTCTTGGGCATGCTAGGCATGGCCATCCCAAAGTCGTGAGATCTCGTCCAAGTCAAGCAGTACGGGAGAACGATAAACTACAGTCTCGACAGGCAAGGATGCTACCACTGTAGAGTTCTGACGCGTGCTTCTAGACGTTTCCCCTTCTTGCCTGTTACATTTGTCAATTTCCAGTTTCTAATGTTCTAAGCGCCTGCTAAGTCGTGAGTAATTTTCCTGTGATAATCTGTGCCCACTAATCTGAACACCACGAGCACTACGCGAAGGCAGGTTTCCCACAGTGACATTTCTTTGTATGAATCTCACTCAGAAAAGAAACGTCGATAACACTGCTGAAGATGACACACATTAGTAATTACTTCGCGTAAAACCACGCGTAATGTTTTAATGTACCGAAAACTAGCGCCTTCAGTTGATTATGAATCAAGACACACTATAAAAATTTCATCAAAAGCAACTTAAAATAACTTCATCTCTTTTTAGCTCTTCGTGTCAAAAACTTTCTACATTTATAAAACTTTATACATTTATAAACGCTTTTTCGACCATTAATTTGAGAGCGTTTTTATTTTCAAGAAGCCATGTGGTCTTGGATTTATAAATTGCCCAGTAATAGGGATCCTGCTGTGATCATATGCCTTCCCAAGTGGTATTAGTTTAGTGATAATTGTTTCCCATGTGCTACTCACATTTAGACAGCATACAATTTCTAGTAGTATCTTTCGTACGCTTCTTCCAGGTTCCAGAAGGCGAGTTTTCGTCGAGAATTTTGGAGCAGTAAATGTCATATTAAGTTCCATAAACAATTTTTCAATTATTCAATATTTTAAGAAAAATGTGTAGATTACTGTTACGGGCAATACGTACTCAGTGCTGTTCGCCCATAAACTGGAGCATTTGAAACATTTGGTAAGTCACATAATAATCCTATTAGTAGGAAATTCGATCAGTAAAGTGAATCATTAAAGTGAATTTAAACATTTTAAGCTCTAATCAACTACTGTGCGAAGTAAGTGGTAACTGTGTTGACTTGTTCTTGAAGTGAAGTCAGATCGCACTATAATAGTACTTTCATGGGTCAGTATTCACAGATAAAAAGGGACATTTTAATCAGGGCAATTTTCTGTAGTCATTATACACGCATTCCGAGTCTTAACCAAAGAGAGGCCGCTTACAAGTTCTACGCTGACCTACATAAAATGTGTGCCAAACGGTTTTTATCAAGTCCTTGAACTCCTTCCCCTGTTTTTCTAAATGTGGGTTTATAGCCCGCCTTACATTTCAGCGTTTTCAGGTGAAGGGTTTTCTACCAGGAGAAAAGAATTAAATGAAAACTATGCACACACACCAAATAGACAAAATAATATGATCACCTCCTTAATATCCTGTTGCTGCACCTTTGGGACGATAAGCAGCGGTTCTGCGTAGCGTAGGCTGGACAAGTCATTGGTATATTGTCTACGCACGTCCCATAAATTATGAATTGGTGGTTTGTTCAAGCGGCGTTGACGCTCGATTAGAGTCCCAGATGTGTTCCACTGATTCAGATCAGGCAAACTTATTGGCCATGCCATCAATGTGAGTTCACTATCATGATCCTCACCACTGTAGTACGATTCTGGACTTTTGACAAGGACAGTTATCCTGTTGGAAGATGCTATTACCATTGGGAAAGATATCAAGCAAAAAGTGATGCAGGTGGCCAGCAACAATGATCACGAAGTCCACATCTTTGATGATAGCAACACCTGCGACTGCTACCATGCAGGCCTTGGTGAATGCCAGCCACGGTATAAAACACAGGTGACAAAAGTCATGGGATACCTTCTAATATAGTGTCGGCCCTCCTTTTGCTTGGCGTAATACAAGTCGACACGGCATGGACTCACCAAGTCGTTGGAAGCTCCCAACAGAAATACTGTGAAATGCTGCCTCTATAGCCGTATAGCCGTATAGCGTCGCCAGTGACAGATTTTGTGCACCAACTGACCCCTCGATTAAGTCCCATAAATATTCGATGGAATTTATGTCGGGCAATCTGGCTGGCCAAACGATTCACTCGAACCGTCTAGAATGTTCTCCAAACCAATCGCGAACAACTGTGGCCTGGTGACAAGACACATTGCCTTCCATAAGAATTCCATCGTTTTTTGGGAACGTGAAGTCCATAAATGGCTGCATATGGCCTCCAAGTAGCCGAACATAACTCTTTTCAGTCAATGATCGATTCAGCTGGATTAGAGGACCCTGTCGGTTCCATGTAAACACAGCGCAAACCAGTACAAAGCCACCACCAACTTGCACGTGTCTTGTTCAGACCTTGTGTCCATGGATTAGTAGGATCTGTACCACACTCGAAGCAGACCATCAGCTCTTATCAACTGAAATCGGGACTCATCTGACCAGGACACGGTTGTCCAGTCATTTAGGGTCCAACCAATATGGTCACGAACACAGTAGAGGCGCTGCAGGTGAAGTCGTGCTATTAGCAAAGGCACTCGCGTCGGTCGTTGCTGCCATAGCCCATTAACACCAAATTTCGCCGCACTGTCCTAACGGATAAATTCATCATACGTCCCAAAATGATTTCTGCCTTTATTTAATGTCGCTTGTATTTTATCACTGACAACTCTACGTAAACGCCGCAGCTCTCAGTCGTTAAATGAAGGCCCTCGGTCACTGCGTTGTCTGTGATGGGAGGTTATGCCTGAAATTTGGTATTTTCGGCACACTCATGACCCTGTGGATCTCGGAATACCGAATTCTCCAACGATGTTTCTTGCTCCATCTACCATTCGGCTTTCAGAGTCTGTTAGTTCCCGTCGTGCCGCCATAATCACGACGGAAACCTCTTCACATGAATGAGTACAAAGCACTGCCCTCTTATATTTTGTGTACGCGATACCACCGCCATCTGTACGTGCATATCGCTATCCTATGACTTATCACCTCAGTGTCTTCGACCTGCACCCTCAGAGCGGTGCATGTTTCGAGCAGTCGTTTGCTTGGAAGATGGTCGATCTAGACAGAAACATCGACATGAAGTTACAAGAAACGTGGTTCATTCAGCCAGGCGATACGTTTCCATTGATTCACGGTTCACTTTGGATGATCCCGTGCCCACTAAAATTGTTGCTATGTTATTGGGTCGACACGGGAACACGTCGGTGTCGCTTGTTGCGGAGCTTCATATCCAACGGTGTGCTATGAACTTTGTGTTCCGAAACACTTGTCGCTGTATGGTTTCTCATTTGCCTCTGTTCCGCGGAAATTTTCAGCCTATCTTTAATCTATCCTTCACCTGTCAAAGAAAGGCGGAGTCGCCACGAAGGACACTTGGTTCAAATTCCACGTTAACCTAAAGGCCCACTTTGCCCGGTTCGGTAATTGAGACAGATTAGCGACACACAAGCCGCCGAAGGGCGTTCAACTGAAAAACTTGCAACCGGCCACTTAACCACACAAAATAATAGTAATAATAATAATAATAGTAATAATAATAATAGTTATTATTATTGTTATTATAATTATTATTATTACTATTATTGCTTGCAATGGAAACATATGATAAAACATAAATAAAGGAAATTACGTTTCAGATGAAGTCTTTGCGACAACGGCTGTCAGCTGTCCATCGGTTTGTACTTGTTACTCAAGGAGTGTGGAAAACTGCAGTTACCAAGCACAGACGACTACAGTTAAACAGACCGCGTGAGGGAGCTGGCATTCCAGTTGTTAAACAGCAGTTGTTCCGAGTGTGTCAGCTGCTGTGCAGCACTCGAGCAGAGAAAGCGAAATTGCCCTTTGTTGTGACAGTACTGAAATGGTGGGCAAGTCATACGCGACACTGAGTGCGCTAATGGGAGGGGGTCAGCTCCGAGGCATGAAGTGCCAACTAACGACTACTTTTATTCATAATATACTCTAAACATTAACGATATACAAATCTGTCTCATTGTTCGTAGCTCTGAGAAAATTCAACGCAACAGCACTCCTGAGGCACAGACTATTCTAAAACCTTCTAGATACACCTTTACTGAACGCACCATGCTGGAAAAAGTATCGGAATACTATAAAGAGATAGATAAACTGAGGATCACTGTGGTATACAATTTAGGTGATTAAAGTTTTTGTAAATGTGTCTTGTGAATTAACCAAGTTCAGTCGCCGAAATTAATATTTTGGAAACCATCGATTTGGTTGAGATGAGTTCATTGTGAAGGGTCAGCCGTCAAACATCACTATTTCCTTCCCTCCCATGGAGTTCATTATGTAATATTTTATGACAGACGGTATTTACAGAGAGACAATTAATTCTTGATAAATTAAGGGATAGATTTTATGAGGCTCTAGTTTCAGTCAAAGATGAAGTTAATTAGTTAGAAAGATCAATAAAACGCACTAATGTTTGAAGCCGCCGTCAGGAGCTCAACGCCACGATGTGTTCTCATATGCGCTCTCTCTCTCTCTCTCTCTCTCTTTCTCTCATCCTTCTCTGTTCCTCTCTATCTTCCCTCTCCAACTCCCATCTCTTTGCCACAGTCCAAGTCCATATCACTCGCAGGAAGGGAAGCTCAAAACTGTTGGCGTGGTCGTTGCTGAACAGTTTGTAATGTAATGTAAGCATTTTGTATGGCTTTATGTACATTTTCAAGGTATCATTTCGATCCTGTTAAATGTATTATTGGACGGATTTAGTCCTTCACGATCTTGCGTATCGGCTTTTCCGATGTAACTTTCTTAAAATCATTGTTTCAATTTTCGTAACTTATGACACAGTCACCGTCTCTTTATGAAAGCACGGAGTGCACAAAGGAATAATACCGAGAAATGTGGTATACTCACTGTCAGGTTTTAATGAACGGACTGAACTTTGTTTTCCAGTAACTGATGAAAAATTTAAATTGTCGTTTATACTATCATCCAGAAGTGACTAAACCACTATGTATGTATCTGGAACATAATCAGCACTGCAGAAGTAAATATAATAATCAGTATGTGTGTGTGTGTGTATTTGTGTGTGTGTGTGTTTCTGTTAGCAATGGATAAATAAAAATAAATAAAGATGATGATGTAAAGGGAACTGTACTAAAACAAAATTTGTATGGCTAGAATTCTAGTTCATATCTCCCTACAAAAATTAAGATACTTCATTTTTCGGAAGATGTTTCATGTAGTCTACAGAGAAAAAGAATGGTAGCCTTAAATTGAAAGCAACGTAATGTATCTAGTGGGAGAAAGAGAAGTCGTATAATTAAAGCTGCTGTTAATAAATGTGCGACCGAAGTAACCTCATACAAGTACTAATGAAATAATGAATCATAGCTACTTGCTACATCGGCCAGCACGATTAATGCGCACTTGTTTGGGTTACCGGGTGAGAGGTAGGGTGACTTACGTTGATAGCAAGGACAGAACACGTAATCAGGATCCCATTGGTCACGAAACGCGCAGTGTTTTATGCCGCACGTCACCAGCGCAGTATTTTTCCTGTCTTCATTATGTTCCGCAGGCGTAGCGGTGAGATACATCGTGGGAAAAAAATACGATTACAAACGCCTGACAGGTTAATGGTAGGCGAAGTCACGAAGCTGACTGTATCTGTGTTGTTCATCAGACACTGCAATGGAGGAGAAACGTAATTTACTCAGCTAGCACTTGTTGCTAAAACCAGGGAGACAGTGATCTCACAAATTTCAGTATGACTAGTTACTGGTGCACAAAGCAAAGGGGACAGCAGAAGCCAAGATTAGATTAAGTTCAGGACTGATCTTATATGTTTGACATGTTACACCTGCATTGCTTTCATATGTAGATCTAAAACGAATATTTTCTGTTTCGCAATTTCAATCTTAGAAACTACGAAACACGGCATAAATTGCAAAGAGAAGTCAGAGACTACAAGATGTGGAGTGCAGCAAGCGGGAAATGTGGCAATGAAAACAAGATGTTTATAACGCTAAATGCTCATAGGACAAACGCTGATGAATGCTGTTCTAGTGTCTTCAACTCCTCGTCTGTGAATTTAATGGCATCACTTTTGATCTAAAACGTACTGAATGCCTAAATATCCGTCGTTGAAGGTTACTGGATGAGAAGAAATTGTAATGAATCCTTTATCGCTTATAATCCCGCTTTAAAACTTACAAGCCTGGTGACGCTCCGTTCTGCAAATCGGAAGTAGACGCAGATGAACCAAAACATAATGACCACTGCCCACCTGCAAGACGCTGATGCTACCCAGCGCAGTAAGAAAATTACGTAACCGGAGCAGACACAAACTGGGAATCATTCTAGCGATGATGCGACCTGCAAATGAGGACATACACTGACTTAATCGAACCTGACGAAGGGTAGATTGTTACGCCTCGGCGCCTGAGAAAGGGCGAAACCGATCGGCTGTTCGGGAGCTACTGTCGTGAGCGTCTCTGGCTAGTGATGAAGGACGACGACACCACGAGTAAGCGACCAGGAGTTGGACGTCACAGTGCTGGTGAAGGTACACGCGTTTCGGAACAAGCTGTTCAGCGCGCGTTATTGAATTGGGGCTACGCAACAGACAACCCATATACACTGAAGAGCCAAAGAAACTGGTACACCTGAATAATAACGTGTAGGGCCTCCGCAAGCACGCCCAAGTGCCGCGGCGACGATGTGGCATGGACTCAACTAATGTCTGAAGTAGTGCTGGAGGGAATTGACACCATGAATCCTGCAAGGTTATCCACAAACCCGTAAGGTTGGTTGGTTGGTTTGGGGAAGGAGACCAGACAGCGTGGTCATCGGTCTCATCGGATTAGGGAAGGTTGGGGAAGGAAGCCGGCCGTGCCCTTTCAGAGGAACCATCCCGGCATTGGCCTGGAGTGATTTAGGGAAATCACGGAAAACCTAAATCAGGATGGCCGGACAAACCCGTAAGGGTATGAGGCTGTGGAGATCTCTTCTGAACAGCATACTGCAAGGCATCCCAGATATGCTCAATAATGTTCATGTCTGGGGAGTTTGGTAGCCATCGGAAGTGTTTAAACTCAGAGGAGTGTTCCTGGAGCCACTCTGTAGGAATTCTGGACGTATGGAGTGTCGCATTGTCCAGCTGAAATTGCCCAAGTCCGTCGGGATGCACAATGGACATGAATGGATGCAAGTGATCAGACAGGATGCTTACATACGTGTCACCTGTCAGCGTCGTATCTAGGCATATCAGGCGTCCCATATCACTCCAACTACACACGTCTCACACCATTACAGAGCATCCAACATCTTGAACAGTCCCCTGCTGACATGCAGGGTTCACGGATTCATGAGGTTGTCTCCATAACCCTGCACTCGATACAATTTGAACGAGGCTCGTCCGACCAGGCAACCTGTGTCCAGTCATCAACAGTCCAATGTCAGTGTTGACATTCGGCTCCGAAAGCCCATATCGATTATGTTTCGTTGAATAGGTTCGCATTCTGATGTTTGTTGATGGCCCAGGATTCGCGGAAGACTTGCACTTCTGTCACGTTTAACGATTCTCTTCAGTCGTCGTTGGTCCCGTTCTTGCAGGATTTTGACCCGGCCGCAGCGATGTCGGCGATTTGATGTTCAAATGTGTGAAATCTTATGGGACTTAACTGCTAAGGTCATCAGTCCCTAAGCTTACACACTACTTAACCTAAATTATCCTAAGGACAAACACACACACCCATGCCCGAGGGAGGACTCGAACCTCCGCCGGGACCAGCCACACAGTCGATGACTGCAGCGCCTTAGACCGGGAGAATTGATGTTTTTCTGGATTCCTGATGTTCACGGTACACTCGTGAAATTGTCCTACGGGAAAATCGGCACTTCATCGCTTCCTCGGAGGGACTGTGTCCCATCTCTCGTGCGCCGATTATAATACCACGTTCAAACTCACTTAAATCTTGATAACTTGCCATTGTAGCAGCAGTAACAGATCTAACAACTTTCGCCAAACATTTGTTGTCTTATACAGGCGTTGCCGACCGCAGCGGCTTATTCCGTTTCTTTGCATATCCCTGTATTTGAAAACACATGCCTATACTAGCTGCTCTGACGCTTCAGTGTATGTTCCAATGTACACCTAACGACATTGTTAATTACGATTGTTGTGGGCACGAGACTGAACCATATATCAATGGAAAGATATCACCTAGTCGGGTGTGTCGCATTTATGATCACATCAGGTAGATGGTTGTGTCCATAAACGCCGTCATTCAGCCGAACGACTGTTCGAAACATTCACCGCGCTACGGATATAGTAAACCGGGGACAGTTTTACGCTATGCGGGACATCCATCTAAGATTTTACAGGACCTGTAGTAGTAATCTAGCGAACCTTTACAGCAGTGGGCTACGTGAACATTATTGCGGACCACCTGTGTCCCTCATGCTAGGCCACAGGACGGAGACGGTGTCTTCCAGCAGAGTAACTGTCCATACCACAGGCCTTCAATAGTGATACAGTAGTCTGAAGAGTATGAAAGTGAATCCACGTTGATGTCTTGGTCATTAAATACGCCAGATCTGATTCCGACGGAACACTTTTGGGATTCTCTCAGGCGCTAGATCCGCTTCCACCAATCACAGGCCGACAATTGAGGAAACTAATAACAGTCATCATTACGCAATGCATAAACAGCTGCCACTGTATAACAGTTCGATGGAAGGCTAACGCAAACAACTGTTAGCATAAACATCCCATAATAAACAAAATCGGAGCTCTGCATGTTTTCTCCACGATCATTTCGTGAGTATGGGAATGGGTAATGGCTGAACACCTTGGTGTTTTCACCGATGAGTGTACGGAAAGGGAGAAGAAAAGGAGAATTATTTTTTAAAGTCTTCAGTTTTTTCGACTGTTTTCATGTCCACCATCCTCTATGAGTTGTTCTGTACCTTCCAGTCTCCGTCTGGGTCTATTTTTCTCCTCTATTGCTCTTTCAATTGCCAAATTATTCCTGGCATAAGATGAACGCAAGAAAAGACCTTCGTGAGCAGTTGTTAATCTATTTCACGTACAGAGAATGCACAACCTGGAACCAGATGATTATCCACTTAGAGCACAGTTTTCGCAATGGCGCCTGGATCAGGGTCAAATGAATCCTACATTTACATTCTTTGTGATGTTCGGGTGTGATGGGATCTTCAACATCCACAATTCGCATGTGTTGAGTTAGGTAAATCCATAAGACGCGTTTACTCGTGCTCATTAAGTGTGGTTCTATGTGAATATGTGGCCATTAAATGACAGGCGTTACTACAGTTTCCTCGCCAGAGCATTGCCATAGCTGCTGGATAAGGTGCCACTGATTACAAGGCAACTCATGTCATTTCAGCATAACGGGGCGACGGCACCTTTCAGTCTCCCTGTGCATCCATTCTTGAATCGACAGTTTCCGGAAAAGTGGATGGGAGAGGCAGCACTGTACCATGTACTCGATTCCGTGATCTGATCGATCTGGACTCTTCTGTGTGAAGAGAGGTGTGCAACTTCGTTTACAAAACCCCTGTTGAATCAGAAGAGGATCTGATTGTCCGGATAATAGCATCATCAGTAGGAATTAAGGACACTCCTGCAGTCTTTGACCGTGTTAGACGGATCGTGAACCATCGGTGTAACCTCTGTTTATAAGTCAATGGAGTGTTTTGAACCTCTATTGTAACTGAAGTAATTGTGTTGCATTAATGTAGTTGTCCCTCGGTAACAAAAAGTTAAAGATTGTTTCTATTACTTTTTGTCCTCGCAGGAAAACACATTCGAAAAAGTGTTTTCATCGTCCCATGCAACCTCTCAGAGTCTGTTAATTTTCATTGTGAGAAAACTCCCCCTACCGGTTTAAAATGTCCTCGCAGGAAAATATGACATTAGAGAAAAGTGTTTGTTTCGGTGCCCCCTCACAGAGTTTGCCGATTTAAATAATTTTCACCCTACATAGTTTTTAGGATGTTTTCATTTCATACTTTACTTGTTCACATAATTTTATCTATCTGTGTTAACATCACATGTAAAATGCTTTCAGTTTCTTTATCTCCGGACACGTGGTGGGACACGTTTCATTTTCATACAATGCTGAACTTCAGACGTAGACTTTCAGGCAATTCTTTCTCATTTCCGCATCAACATCTGAGACCGATAGAGTTCTTTTATTGAATAAAGCGTCCTTCGCATGTGTCAGTCCGCTTCTGATATCTTCTTTGCTTCAGCCGTGAATTGTACCACTTTCTCTACTGCTTTGTTTGTTTTTTTTTTTTTCAACTTCGATGTTAAGCAAATCTTTGTTTTCATTCTCATTAATATATATCACCATGTCTTGGATTGTTTATCCTAAGCACATACTGAGGTAATTATGCTGTCCTTTCCTTTCGACTGGCTTTGTCTTTCTTAATTTTTTTAAATCGAGAAGCTATAGGATGTTCATTTTACTGTTTGCGTTCTAATTCAGGTATCGGTAATAGCTCTAAAATAGTTCGACTTAGTGATACAAGTTTTTTGGGAAATATCGGTAACCAAAAGGATGAGTCTTTTGACAGTTTGGTGCAACAGCTTTAAAGTTATTTATGTTGATATTCAAGAGAGTAGTAAAACGATAGTTATCTTCATGTATGAAGGTTAAACATATCATCAGATTTGACGCCGAAATGTGCCCTACGTTTCATTCTCACCAACAGGATAATTCCAAGTAATCATGGTACAACGTGACTGAAACTGCAGTCCACCGTTAGACTTTGGGGCAACATTTAACACTTTTCCGATATTTTATACATTATTTTTTAAATGCAGGTACTGAGAAATAAGATTTACTATAGTAGCTCTCAAATACCACTAACACAGTACGTATTTTGACTAAAAACAGAAAACAAAGCCTTAATTTGTCTATTTAGAGCGTTAAAAGTATTTCGAGCCAAACACTCACAACACGCTCCGCTCTTTACTTGCAGTCAATTACTGAAGGAGACTACAATCTACGTACTTTAGCGGCCTGTACGTTCATATATGCACGCAGCCACCTCCTCATTAGTTGAGGTTCAGTTAGCACATTCCAGCGTGCACAGAATTCGCAACTAGCATACCTTTCATGAAGAGTACAACAGTACAAGGCAGGTAATGTGTCAGGTGGTAATTGAGGTAACGAGTTCGCAGTTGTCTCAGCTGAAAGGGGTTGACTCTGACAACGTTGTGACACGCTGCCCTTTGGCCCTGCTGCCTTCTGTCGGAGTAGAAAGCCACGGGAGAACGAATGGCCGGAGGCGAGGCCTGACAAGTTTCGTCCCGCGTGAAACGTCAGCACCACCATTCAGAGGCAGAAGAGACTTAACACGGGCGGCTCTCTCCAGCCGACGTATGGCGCGCTACCCGTTCAGCAAAAGATTTCCCCGCCAACAGTATGACACTATTGGAGTGCAGTATTAGTGCAGTGTTACAGTGTATCACAATTTAACTTATTGTCTACATCAGCTGCATAGCTAACATGCAAGAGACCAGCAGACGAACTGTTGGATATTGATCACAAACAGCATACATATAGTGCGACCTACACCTTTGTACCCTAACGTGTAATTAGACGTACTTTTATACTGTTTCACCCTGTATGGCTCTCTCTAGTATCACGGAGGCAGCAGTCGATAGGGAAGACGTGGGAGATCCAGTACTAGAAAGAGAATTTAAAAGAGCTTCGGAAGACTTAAGATCAAGTAAGGCAGAAGGGATAGGTAACATTCCATTAGAATTTCTAAAATCAGTGAGGGAAGCAGCAACAAAACTACTATTCACGCTGATGTGCAGAACCTATGAGTCTGACGTTATACCACGTAACTTTTAGAAACGTATCACCCACACAATTCCGAAGACTGCAAGAGCTGAAAAGTACGGGAATTATCGCACAATCAGCTTAACAGGTCATGCATCGAAGTTGCTGACAAGAATAATATACAGAAGAGTAGAGAGGAAAATGGAGGACGTTTAGGATAACGACCAGTTTGGCTTTAGGAAAGCTAAAGGCAGCAGACAGGTAATACTGATGTTGCGGTCGATAATGGGAACAAGACTAAAGCAAAGTTAAGACACGTTAACAGAATTTGTAGACCTGTAAAAAGCGTTCGAAAATGTAAAATGGTGCAAGATGTTCGAAATTCTGAGAAAATGGTGATAAGCCATAGGGAGAGTGAGATAATATACAACATGTACAAGAGCTAAGAGGGAATGATGAGCGTGGAAGACCAAGAACGACGTGCTCGGATTAAAAAGGGTGTAAGACTGAGATGCAATCTTTCGCCCCTACTGTGCAATCTATACATCTATACGTGGAAATAATAAAAAGGTTAAAGAGTAGAATTAAAATTCGACGTGAAAGGATATCAGTCGTAAGGTTAGCTGATGACATTGCTATACTGAGTGGGAGTGAAGGAGAATTACAGGATCTGATAAACGGAATGAATAGTCTAATGAGTACACAATATGGATTGAGACTAAATGTAAGTAAAGGAATGAGAAGTAGGAAAAATGACAACATCGACAAACTTTACATCAGGATTGATGGTCACGAAGCAGATGAAGTTAAGGAATTCTATTACCTAGGCAGCAAAATAACACATGACGGGCGGCGCAAGGAGGACATCAAAAGCAGATTAGCACTGGCAAGGAGGGCATTCCTGGCCAAGGGAAGTCTCCTAGTACCAAACATAGGCCTTAATTTGAGGAAGAAGTTTCTGAGAATGTACATCTGGAGCACAGCATTGCACAGTAGTGAAACATGGGCTATTGGAAAATAAGAACAGAAGACAATCGAAGTATAGGAGATGCTATGCTACTGACGAATGTTGAAAATTGGGTGGATTGTTAAGGTGAGGAATGAGAAGGTTTGCGTAGAATCAGAGGAAAAGAATATATTGAAAACACTAGAAATAAGGGACACGATGATAGGACATCTGTTAAAACATCAGGGAATAACTTCCATGGTAGCAGAGGCAGCAGAAGAGGGTAAAACTGTAGAGGAAGACAGAGATTGGAATACATTCAGCAAGTGATTGAGGACGTAGGTTGCAAGCGCTACGCCGAGAGGAATTCGTGGCGGCTAGCATCAAACCAGTCATAAGAGTCAAAACAAAAAACAAAAAAAAGACTCCATTTACATACTGAGGGGATACTTCCTCTATCTCTTCATCTTCTTCTAGTGAAATCGGCAGGTATAATTGAACTATTGCTGTTGGCGCTGGTTTGCTTTGCATTGCGATGAGAACAATCACATCACTAACTGTTCTCAGAAACTCAGTCTGTGCTCTACTTTCTTATACATAATTCCACTCCTATTACACAATTTTCTGCTGCTGTTAAGCTATATTTTTCTGACCATCACAGTACCTAGTCTGAGCCTTTGCGTTTTAATTTTCAGATTTTCTAGCTCTTCTACCACGTTCAAACTTCTGATATTCCACGCTCCGACTCGTGGAATGCTACCCTTTCGTTAGTTATTGAATATTTTTCTGATGGTTACCTACACCTTGTCAGTCGTTTCCAGCAGATCTGAATGCGGAACTAACCCAAAATATTTAGCCGATGGAGAGATCATTATGTCACTTTTTCAGTTACGGGCTACATGTCACGTGGATACACATCGCGTGTATTTAATGTAGTGGTTTCCACTGCCTTCCACATCCTCATGCCGTTGATTAGTGCTGATTCTCCCCTCTTTTGTGGGTAGTTTCCAACACCATGGTGTACTATTCAAAGACGCTACACGTAGAGTACGTCGTCACTACGGCATTGGCACTGTGTTGGAACGTAGTCATAGCCACCGATAATGAACAGTCAGTCAAAACCTCTACAGTAATTACAGAATTTGCTTGAGAATTCGACTGAAATAAACGCGATTACTGGAAATAATGTGCTTGCTGATGCTCTTTGCCAATAATTTGGCAAATATAAAGACGGCGGAACACTCAGCACACTGCTCCACTGTGTAGTTCTTTTACTATATTCTTGGATTTAATCTTTATTCTTACTACCACCAGTTTTTGCAATGCTTTGGTAGTTTCTAAATATTCTTTCCATCCCCTCTTTCATCTCTGCGTGTTACTGAATCCAACATCCCCGATAAGCTAGATTATTCTGAAGTTCCTCTTTCTTACAGTTTCCTTCGTTTCAGAGTCAAATGATTTAATTTTATGCGTCTTAGCACATACTCTACTAAATGACACTTTTTCTCGTAAGGTAGTATCTCGAACTATTTTCCTCGCTAATTTTCTCCTATTTAGTCCATTTCCTGTACACTTAATTGTTTGAAGAATTTATATACATGAAATATTAATGATGAAAGTATTTTTTTAAATTATTATGTATTACAGACCAACCTGATCAACTATACAGGAAACTATTTTCGATTATCGTGCTGTTGACACTGATTCTTCAGTGTACGATATACTCCTCAAGCTACAATTAGCATTCGAGAGCCATACAGGAGAACGAGCAGCTTGCAGGCACTCACAGCTCATACCAACGCGTACAAATACCTATCGACTGCATCCTACATCATGTGCCAGAACTGGTAAAACATTGTCAAATTCCTTGTGAATCCCTTTGCCCCACTCCAATTTTTTTTGTGGGTTTGGCTGACAAAAAAGAAATTCTTCAAAAAGCCCGTATTGTACCCATGTTCAAAGAAAGAAAGATGCAAAACAAAAGGGAAATAACTAAGGTAAAGCTGCTGCTGTAGCTTGGCAGGCAAAATTCAGATGAACAGTGATACTATCCGAAGTGCGCCGTCTCATACAGCCCTCCAAAACTTAACACTAAGTTTTAAAGTGAGATCCCCAACAACAGAAAGTCAAATAGTGCGCAATTGGTGAACAGAACGCAAACTGGCAGACTGCTGAGTCACCACCTCAGGGACAAGAAAGATTAGAGGTTGAAGTCCCGTAGATGCCGAGATCATTTCAGACGGAGATTTAGCCGGGATAGACCAGTATGGGGAAGGAAATCACCCAGTTCCTGATCAAAGAAACCATACCGGTATTTCTGTCAATTATCTCGAGAAACCACAGAAAATTTAAATCCAGAGGCTGGACGAAGATTTGAATCGCCCTGCTCCCAAATGCGCTTCGACTTCCCTAAACATTATGTGACCGCATCACACACACACACACGTTTGATGATTTTGCCATCCTCACTTTGCCCCTGGTCTCGAGACTAAGACCAAAAACGCCATCTGCAACAGAATAGTCTCTAGCCGACCTTATCACAGAGCGATAGCCTTGGCCGCGCCCAACATCTGACCTGTTTCACCTCTAGGTTCCGTACACATCGGACATCGACCGGCAGCTGCAACTAATCGCCAGACTGCCGCTGTCACTCATCCGAAGGCCATACGTCTGCTGCTCGAGGGGTTAACTTTTTTTTAATCATTAGTCTTCTCACTGGTTTGATGTGATGTGGCCCGACATGAATTCCTTTCCTGTGCCAACTTCTTCATCACGGAATAGAACATGCAACCTCCGTCCTCAGTTATTTGCTGAATATACATCCCAAACTATGTCATCGTCTACAATTTTTACCTTCTACAGCTCCCTCTAGGACCCTGGAAATTATTCCAAATGTCTTAACAGATGTCCTACCATCGTGTCCCTTCTTCTTGTCAGTGTTTTCCATGAATTTATTTCCTCACCGATTCTCCGGATAACCTTCGATTCCTTACCTTATCAGTCCACCTAATTTTCAACATGCGTCTGTAACACCACATCTAAAACGCTTGTATTATCTTCTGTTCCGGTTTTCCCACGGTCCATATCTCATCGCCATTCAACAATCTGCTTCAAACGTACATTCTCATAAATTTCTTCCTCAAATTATGACCTTTGGTCGATACTAGTACACTTCTCTTAGCCAGGAATGCCCTTTCTGCCAGTGCTAGTCTCCTTTTTATATTCTACTTGCTCCGTCCGTCGTGTGGTAATTTGCTGCTTAGGTAGAATAATTCTTTATCATCATCTACTTCGTGATCACCAATTATGATATGTTTTTCGCTGTTATCATTTTTCTGCTACTTCTCACTACTTTTGCCTTCCTTCGCTTTACCCTCAGTCCATATTGTGTACTTATTTGACAGTTCATTCCATTAAATAGTTCCCGTAATTCTTCTTCACTTTCACTGGGGATAGCAAAGTCATCAGCGAATCTTAACATTGATGTCTTTTTACCTTGACTTTTAATCCCACTCTTAAACTTCTGTTTTATTTCTGTCATTGCTTCTTCGATGTATAGATTGAACACCAGGGCCGAAAAACTACATCCCCGTTTTGCACCCTTTTTAATCCGAGGGCTTGGTTCTTCGTCTTCCATTCTCATTGTTCCCTCTTGATCCTTGTACATATTGTATATTACCCGTCTTCCTTATAACTTACCCCTATTCTTCTCAGGAATTCGAACATCTTGCACTAATCCAAGCCGACAAATCCTATGAACGTGTCTCTATTTTTCTTCAGTCTTGCTTCCATTATCAACTGCAAAGTCAGAAATGCCTCTCTGAAGTCTCTAATTTTCCTAAAGCCAAACTGATCGCCATCTAACAGATCCTCAGTTATCTTTTCCATTCTTCTGTGTATTAATCTTGTGAGCAACTTGGATGCATGACCTGTTAAGCTGACTGTGCGATAATTCTCGCACTTGGCGGCTGGCACAACCTTCGGAATTGTGTGTTTGACGTTTTTCCAAAAGTTAGATGGTATATCGCCAGTCTCATACATTCTACACATCAACGTGAATAATCGAATTTTTGCCACTTCTCCCAATGATTTTAAAAATTGTGATGGAATGGTACCATCTCTTCTGCCTTATTTGATTTTAAGTCTTCCAAAGCTTTTCTGAAAGTTCTGATTCTAAAACTGGATCTCCTATCTCTTCCCTATCGACTCCTGTTTCTTCTTCTATCACGTCATCAAGTAGGTCCACCCCTTCATAGAGGCCCTCAGTGTACTCTTTCACCACTATAGCATTACAGATGTCGAGATCAAATGCCAAATGTGCACACCTGTAATGCTATAGTGTTGCAATTCTAAATCATGGCGTGTGATTGTACGTGTTCTTAAGATGAATGTCGAATATGACAGGAGCTGCTTGGCTTTATTCAGTGTACTTAATCATCACCTGATGTAACAAAATCCATTACACTTTCTGAAGAGGATAGTTGTAAAATTGTCCTTATCTGGGACAAGGTGGGGGTCCCAATAAAACTTTATTTGCAACTGCTTGTCTGATCTTTTTGAACTTCTCCAAGTTCATTGTCACACAGTTGCTGAAGCTGCAGACATGTTTAAGATTTCAAAATGTAATGTGAATAAATAGACAGAAAGACCAGTTACAGTATGATTATATGATTGGAGAACAACCACTGGAAGCATTTACTCCCATAAAATATCTAGTGGTATGCAAACGGAAACATTCGGAGTGGAATGATAAGGCTGGCCGCTGTGGCCGAGCGGTTCTAGGCGCTTCAGTCCGAAACCGCGCTGTTGCTACGGCCGCAGGTTCGAATCCTGCCTCGGGCATGGATGTGTGTGATGTCCTTAGGTTAGTTAGGTTTAAGTATTTCTAAGTCTAGTGGACTGATGTCCTTAGATGTTAAGTCTCATAGTGCTTAGAGCCATTTTTTTGGAATGATAGGATAAACTTAATTGTGGATAAGGCAGATGCCAGACTGAGATTCATTGCAAGAATTCTCAGGAAATGTACTCCATCAACAAAGGTAGTAGTTTACAAAACAATCGTTCGACGAATCTTTTCATATTGCTCAGCAGTATGGAATCCGTACAAAAAAAAAAAAAAAAAATTCAAATGGCTCCAAGCACTAGGGGACTTAACATTTGAAGTCATCAATCCCCTAGACTTAGAACTACTTAAACCTAACTAACCTAAGGACATTCCACACATCCATGCCCAAGGCAGGATCCGAACCTGCGACCGTAGCAGCAGCGCGGTTCCGGACTGAAGCGCCTAGAACCGCTCGTCCACTACGGCGGGCAATCCGTACCAGAGAGGACTGATAGAGGAAACAGAGAAAATCAAAAGAATAGCAGCGCATTTCGTTACAGGCTCATTATGTAAGCACGAAAGGGTTACAGAGATGATCAACGAACTCCAGAGGCTCAAATTTCATGTGAGGCGTTCTGCATCACGGTATAATTCGCGCCTGGAACAGGAAAGGCTGAAAATGACAATGGTACACAAAAGTAACCCCCACCACACATTGCAAGGTGGCTTGCTGGAGTGTAGATGTACATCCATTTGCAAACAAATAATATATCCTACTACTCTGACATTTTTGGGTGAAGAAATAAATAAACTTAAGAAGTTACCAAAAACAACGAGTCGTACAAACCTTATGGTTTGAGTGACCAAGTACTGTATAAATTGTGGATTGCATGCGGGAATTAGACGCCGTGTGTGGCATAGCGACTGTAAAACTAAAAATCAGAGTTATCGGAAATGCTTACATTAACGAATACAATAGAACAATTCTAAGGTGGAAGAGTGGCGCGTCTGTGGACAGTATTTCCTACCAGTTGCTGGTCGATTTGCCATACCAGAGGGTATTTACATCTTCGAGTGTCATTTAAAATGTGTTTTTTGTTCTGTTTTATTTCATTGTGAAATCTAGTTTGGATTTCAACATTCGGACTTCGCTGTACGTTTATTCCCTTGTCATAGCTCTAATGCCACAACCTGCACTATAACACTAATATCCGCCCATATGATTTCAGTTGACGCTATATTGGAAACAGTGCACTGTGAACATTTTACAGAATCCTGTGTGAACGACAGTTCATGGTGCTACTGCAGTATGCAACTAGCCGTGGCGTCACTTTAGTTACGTGCATCCAGCTTAACCAGAATGTCGTTGTTGGTGACATCTCACAGATTGTTTTTTCCGAGAGAAGGGGCCGTGCGTTTCTTGCGCTCCCTCAATTAACGTAGGGAATAATTAAATAACATTCAAAACAGCGAGCTTAGTTGCAAAACCTTAAAGTCGGAGGAGCACGGACTTCATTTCTGTTACTTCGAACTCTTGGATCAGTAATAAACTGCGTAGAAGAAATCCCATTACGATGCTGTTACGTGGTTTTTACCTATACATTATTCCAGAATATTTGTTGTCACAATCTCCGTGGTGCAGCTTGTGGCTCTTGATTCTGAACTGTACAAATTTTATTTGGTGTACCTGCAGTATTCTGCTTTGTTATCAAGTAAGTTTTCTTGAGAGTGGCAAACGCTTGTTTTCAAGGAGTACTGAATGAGAAAAACCAAAAAGGAAGTGCACATCGATTGATTACGAACGCATGAGTGCTCAGCTGTACGTTTGTTGACACAGAAAGGGGGACAACAGATTTCCTTGTTAATTTTCCCTTATTAACGACTACGCAATAGAAAGTTATCTGCGCCGCAGACCACATGGCAGTGAGGTAACGTGCCGGAAGCATAGTTTGTTGCGTACTTTCACTAGAAACTTCTCACATACCATGGACTGACCCACTTCTCTTCATCTTTCGCGTACTTGAACCCTAGAGCTTGACTTCGCTTGCTGAAGTTCCCTATTAGTTCTAGGCAGTGTAATTTTGGAGGAATGTAAGCAGGTAAATGTAGCCACAAAGGTTACTTCAAGTGTGAAGATTGGTTTAGCAGCTAAGAAATGGTGGAGCAGTGGCGAAGGTGGAGGGGATGGGGCCAACCTGTCGAGTAGCTACTAGAATCATCTGTTGTGTAATGCTAGAAAGAGCACGGCACAAGCTACCGTTCCTTTTCTTTCGGCATCGGTACTTCTGGCTCGCAGTCGTCAAACTTCGCCGAAAGATGGGGAATCACAGTAACAAGTGTTCCTACTTCATCATTTCGTTTCCGCTTCAGGTTAACAATGAAAGTTAACAATGCTTTACAAATGAAAGAGTGGATAATAATTTTTATTTTTATGAACATACATCTGCATTCAAAATGTCAACGAGTAATCCTGACAGACTGAAACTTTGTGCCGGGCAGGAGATGCTCATACCTACTGAAGTATCCAGAGAAGATTCACTCCAATTCTGACTGTAGAACTCTCCCAATTCCCAAAATTCCCATATTAGATTCGTTTCTGAAGCAGCATTCACTCATGGAACAAAGGGTGCCGTGGAGCAATGTCTGAGCCACAACTAAGAGGGCTGTGTCTCGACCAGTAGAGCACTTGCCCGCGAAAGGCAAAGGTCCCGAGTTCGACTCTCGGTCCGGCACACAGTTTTAATCTGCCAGGAAGTTTCATATTAGCGCACACTCCGCAGCAGAGTGAAAATTTCATTCTGGAAGCATAAAATATGTCAGATACTTACCAATAGTCTACCTTGGTAGAATCTCCACCGAAACTGATGCATTTCTAAAGCTACAAATACTTAGTTGGCTCTTACAACCAATAATACTATTCAATAAAATCACGTTTCGCCACTCCTTGAAAATCCGAATATGATAATCCAGGTATAGATAAAATCACATGTGACAGGTGTAATAGCTTTTACATTGGCCAAACGTAAATAAAATTTAACGTCGTATATAAGTTTCACATTAGAGACAGCGCTAATAATCAGTCGAGCTTCTTTCTAAGTTTGGATCAGAACAACCCTGCTGATACAATCGAAAATACACTCAAAATCACGGACACAATATCGAAAGGTTTCGCAGAGCCAAAGAAACTGGTACACCTGCCTAATATCGTGTAGGGCCCCCTCGAGCACGCAGAAGTGTCGCAGCACGATGTGACACGGGCTCTACTAATGTCTGAAGTAGTGGTGAAGGGAACTGACACCATTAATCTTGCAGGGCTGTCCATAAATCCGTAAGAGTACGAGGGGGTGGAGGTCTCTTTTGAACAGCACGCTGCAAGGCATCCCAGATATGCTCAATAAGATTCATGTCTGGGGAATCTGGTGGCCATCGGAAGTGGTTAATCTCAGAAGAGTGCTCCTGGAGCCACTCTGTAGCAGTTCTGGAAGCGTGGGGTGTCGCATTGTCCTGCTGGAATCGCCCAAGTTCCCCGGTATGCACAGTGGACACGAATGGATGCAGGTGATCAGACAGAATGCTTACGTGCGTGTAACTGTATCTAGACGTATCAGGAGTCCCATATTACTCCAACTGCGCACGCCACACACCATTACATAGCCACCACCAGGTTGAACAGTCCATTGCTGACATGCAGGGTTCGTGGATTCATGAGGTTGCCGCCATATCCGTACACGTCCATCCGCTCGATACGGTTTGAAACGAGACTCGTCCGACCAGGCAACATGTTTCCAGTCATCAACAGCCCAATGTAGGTCTTGGCGGGTCCAGGCTAGGCGTAAAGCTTTGTGTCGTGCAGTCACCAACAGTAGATGGGCGGGCCTTCGGCTCCGAAAGCCCATATCGATGATATTTTGTTGAATGGTTCGCTCGCTGACACTTTTTGGAGACCCAGCACTGAAATCTTCAGCAATTTGCGGAAGCGTTGCACTTCTGTCACGTTGAGCTGTTTTATTCAGTCTTCCTTGGTCCCGTTCTTGCAGGACCTTTTTCCTGCCGCAGCGATATAGGAGATTTGATGTTTTACCCTATTCCTGATATTCACCGTAGACTCGTGAAATGGTCGTAGGGGAAAATCCCCATTTCATCGCTACCTCGGAGATGCTGTGTGCCATCGCTCGTGCGCCAACTGTAGCAGCACGTTTAAAACTCACTTAAATCCTGATAACCTGCCATTGTAGGATCAGTGACGGATCTAACAACTTGCGCCAGACACTTGTTGTATTATATAGGCGTTGCCGACCGCAGCGCCGTATTCTATTTACATATCTCTGTATTTGAAGACGCGTGCCTATACCAGTTTCTTCGGCGCTTCAGTGTATAAGCAGCTGTTCTAGTGCATCTTTCGAATAATCATGTCATTGTCCAATATGATTTAATTTCCACAGTAAAAGGCTGCCTTCAAGTCACATTTGTGTAACTGGTGACTGACACTGAGCAAGCAGTTTTCGCTGCGGCACGACACTGGCGCCAGCGCTGGGTACTTGATAGAGCACGTGCTGTCGCACCGCCACTGTGCTCCTCGCAGACGCGACTGTTTGTTATCAGCAAGTGGCGTGTTATCTAAGCAAGGCCGCCTCATTGGCTACGGAGTTTGGATGCTTCCTCCTTAGCCAAACTGAAGGGTGAGCCCAAAATAACACTCAGTCAACAATCTAACTGTAACTACTCAAATACACTCCTGGAAATTGAAATAAGAACACCGTGAATTCATTGTCCCAGGAAGGGGAAACTTTATTGACACATTCCTGGGGTCAGATACATCACATGATCACACTGACAGAACCACAGGCACATAGACACAGGCAACAGAGCATGCACAATGTCGGCACTAGTACAGTGTATATCCACCTTTCGCAGCAATGCAGGCTGCTATTCTCCCATGGAGACGATCGTAGAGATGCTGGATGTAGTCCTGTGGAACGGCTTGCCATGCCATTTCCACCTGGCGCCTCAGTTGGACCAGCGTTCGTGCTGGACGTGCAGACCGCGTGAGACGACGCTTCATCCAGTCCCAAACATGCTCAATGGGGGACAGATCCGAAGATCTTGCTGGCCAGGGTAGTTGACTTACACCTTCTAGAGCACGTTGGGTGGCACGGGATACATGCGGACGTGCATTGTCCTGTTGGAACAGCAAGTTCCCTTGCCGGTCTAGGAATGGTAGAACGATGGGTTCGATGACGGTTTGGATGTACCGTGCACTATTCAGTGTCCCCTCGACGATCACCAGTGGTGTACGGCCAGTGTAGGAGATCGCTCCCCACACCATGATGCCGGGTGTTGGCCCTGTGTGCCTCGGTCGTATGCAGCCAAACACGCATACGACCATCATTGGCACCAAGGCAGAAGCGACTCTCATCGCTGAAGACGACACGTCTCGATTCGTCCCTACATTCACGCCTGTCGCGACACCACTGGAGGTGGGCTGCACGATGTTGGGGCGTGAGCGGAAGACGGCCTAACGGTGTGCGGGACCGTAGCCCAGCTTCATGGAGACGGTTGCGAATGGTCCTCGCCGATACCCCAGGAGCAACAGTGTCCCTAATTTGCTGGGAAGTGGCGATGCGGTCCCCTACGGCACTGCGTAGGATCCTACGGTCTTGGCGTGCATCCGTGCGTCGCTGCGGTCCGGTCCCAGGTCGACGGGCACGTGCACCTTCCGCCGACCACTGGCGACAACATCGATGTACTGTGGAGACCTCACGCCCCACGTGTTGAGCAATTCGGCGGTACGTCCACCCGGCCTCCCGCATGCCCACTATACGCCCTCGCTCAAAGTCCGTCAACTGCACATACGGTTCACGTCCACGCTGTCGCGGCATGCTACCAGTGTGAAAGACTGCGATGGAGCTCCGTATGCCACGGCAAACTGGCTGACACTGACGGCGGCGGTGCACAAATGCTGCGCAGCTAGCGCCATTGGACGGCCAACACCGCGGTTCCTGGTGTGTCCGCTGTGCCGTGCGTGTGATCATTGCTTGTACAGCCCTCTCGCAGTGTCCGGAGCAAGTATGGTGGGTCTGACACACCGGTGTCAATGTGTTCTTTTTTCCATTTCCAAGAGTGTAATATGTCACTTTTTTTCTTCTCCTCCTTAAGTACATTTCTCCACACAGAGTTCATTAAACGATAATTTTCTTTTGGTACAGTCGACACCAATGTAACTGTGTTGGATATGCAGAAAATTTAAAGTGGTAACACTGCCTTCCTACTTTCTCTGGTATACAGCATTAAGTGCTTGTACTTGCGGAGAATTCTGTGTCTTAGGAAAAATTTAGGAGTTTGTTTACAAACATATCACTTATCAACTGAAACCACGAATATGCAATAAATAATCAGAAAGTAACGTATGCAAATAATTACAATATCCTTAGAGTCCCTGAGAATGGAGTCACCAATCGGAAAGTTAATGTAGTAGTAAAAATGAAAATTATGGTTTAATTACAGATCTAAATCATGTACTGTCAGTCAGTTTCCAGCTTTCCGTGTTGAGGCATTTTACGTGATATGAGAATCTGAAGTGTCTTCACATGGTACTTTGTTGATAGTATATGAAGACTGATTAACTGTGTTAGTAAAACTGACTGTGTAACATATTCATTGTTAATGGCAGTGAAGCAATAATGCTTTTAGTTCACTTGCTGTCACAGTACAACATTGCCAGGTAAATAAGTTTATGATACCTGAATATGATCAGAAGATGTAAACTGGTAATAAATAAATAATTATTTTAACGGCCGCACTTGGTAGTTTTAAAATATGAAGTTTTCAAACACGTACAAGTTGTTGGGCTGGCCACGCACAAAATATGTTAGTAACTGAATAACGCATGATGCTATTTGCGCCAAGTAAATAACAGGTTCTCCTCCCATCGCTTAATAATTTACAGTCAGATAAGAAGTAACCTACAGATAGTTTTGATCACAAGTACTGCATAGCCAGAGGAAGAAGAGAACGGTCTCCAATCGAGAAGAGTGTCAAGAGCACTTAGACTTGCCTCAGTGTTTTATGGAGATACGCCTCGGTGGAATATTTAGTACTACTGACCACATCTTGTTGTTGGTCACTTCCAGGCACTCTTGCAGATGGTACCATGGTAAACGTCGACTGTATTCACTTTCCACTCGTTTCTCCAGGAAGTAAATGACCGCACTCTTCCTACAAACCAGTTTATGTAAGTTACTGAAGCGTTTGAAATCGCTATTCAATGAAATTCTGATAAAAATAAATGAAATCGTGAATGTAAAGAAACGTAACGCATTACGTAAGTGTGTTGTGACAAAGAGTGTGTATTGTCACCAATCCGGTGTTCTCTTTGCAGAATACGAGTTTTTGGGACGGGCGAAATCAGATGACAAAGTTTCATAGGAGGCTGAGGTTGTCCTTAGGAGTAACGAAGTTTCTATGTCTGGTATCTTAATTCGTAATTCCCTTGTATTATTAATCATTTTCATCAGTGATTTAACATCCATTTTTGGAAAAATGCCTGTACTGCATTTTCTGTAGATTCGGGTCTTTAGCTACAGTATCTGATTAAAGGTGATTGGACGCTGTTACGTACTGCGGAATCGACCGCTAGATGTCACGAGAGGCGAACCCACCGGTATAAAAGGAGGCGGTGAGTATTGTTCTGTCAGCAGAGCGGTAACAGCAGAATGGGTCGGTCGGAAGAGGTCAGTGACTTCGAACGTGGGTTACTCATTCGATATCACCTGAGTAACAAATGCATCGGGGCAATTTTTCTCTTCTAAAGCTGCCCAATTCGACTGTTGGTCACGTTATTGTGAAGTGGAAACAAGAACGCTAAAAACAAGATCAGGCAGACTTTATGTACTGCTGAACAGGGGAGTCGAGCATTGCGGACGGCGGACGTAAAATGATCGCATGAAGTCAGCGGAAGGAATCACTCCCGAGCTCCATAGAGCTACCAGCAGTCTAGCTAGCACCATGACTGTATGGAGGAAATTAAGAAGGTGGTGGTACAATGGTCGTGCAGCTCCTCAGAAGCGACATATTCCTGTAGTCAGTTTTAAGGGACGCTTGAAGTGGTGTAAAGAGCAACGTCAACGGACAGTGGATGACTGAACACAAGTTATTCGGATCATGAATAACGCTATACTCTGTGCCAGTTCGATGGAAGGGTTTGTATTTGGCGAATGGCTGCAGAATATTTTTGTGCCATCGTACGCAATGCAAACAGTGATGACAATGATGATGTTTTGGTTTGTGGGACGCTCAACTGCGCGGTCAGCGCACGTACACAGTGCCAATTTTGATACAATCCATTTTTTTTACAGAGTCCTACCCAGCCACTGTCACAAAAGATAATGATGATGATGATGATGTGATGAGGACAGCACCCAGTCCCCGGACATAGAAAATCCCAAAGCCGGCCGGGAATCGAACCCGGGACCCCGTTATCCAGAGGCAGCAACGCTAGCCACTAGACTACGAGCTGCGGACGCCAGTAGTGAAGTACGTAGAATGTAGTGGTACGTTATGGGGGTGATTTTCGTGGTTAGGGTGTTGCCCACTTGCTGTGAAAAAGTTAAATGCGGAAGTATATGAGCACGTTTTATATCACGTTTTGTGTAAATTAGAGGAACGTTTCGAAGACGATGATTATTTATATCAGCATGAGAATGCAAGCAGGACCTGTGAGGCAATGGTTTGTAGACAATAAAATTCCTGAAATGGACAGGTCTGACCGTAGACTCGAACTGAACCCATCGGAACACCTGTGGATTGAGTGAGAACCTCAATTTTGCTCCAGGCCCCAGCGTCCAGAGTCTGGTTTCGGCTCTTCAGGAAGAATTGGCTACGATTTCTTCACATTCAGACACCTCACTAAAAGCGTACGCAACGGAGCTCAAGCAGTGGTAAATGCGAAGGGTGGGCACAACCCGTGTTAATGTACACTGATAGGTTTCCAGATAGCAGATGTGCATCCATGTCGCTGCTGCATGTTAAGGCAGTCCAGCGACTTCCAGTTAGGTCGTCTTCCCAGTCTTACCTCACCTGTCGAAATTTAGAAACAAACTTTACCATCGATTCTCCTAGCAATGTATAACGTCCAATTTCATTTCAGTATCCTTACAGTCATAATAACATCCTCTAATTGTGTACTTCTTCATCTATCTTTTTTTCTCTCTTCCGTCGTCTTTTCCACCAAACATTTATCTGTTTCACGCTGAGTCACTATCAAGTTTTTGATTCTGCTGTCGTTGTTGCTGTGAAAGTTCCTGTCTTAATGTCGTACGTCTAATGTAATAACACATATTGATTGTATCTCTTCCATTTCAAATACATAGGACCTTATTGTTGAAAATTATGTTTAGTTTATACAAAATTACTCTCTTTTTATGCCTTGTTTATTTCGATGTTCATTCAGTCCTTGTCTTATAACATCACAAAACATAAAACGTCATCAACGTGTTATATGATTTCACCTTTGATTTGTACTATCTTCTTTTGATGTAATTATTATAAATTATTTTAGTTTAATTATATCATCCTCAGGTGTAGACTCAAAACTGTAATACTAATTTCTTCCATTAGTTGTTAAAGTTTATCCCCATAAGATACAAACTGTACTATGTCACCAAAAAAAGATGGTTATTCTGATCTACACTAAGTGATCAAAAGTATCCGGACACCTGGCTGAAAACGACTTACAATTTCCTGGTGCCTTCAAGCGGTAATGCTGGAATACAGTATAGTGTTGGCCCACCCTTAGCCTTGATGACAGCTTTCACTCTCTCAGGTAACGTTCAGTCAGGTGCTAGAAGTTTTCTTGGGGAATGGCAGTCCATTCCTCACGGAGTGCTGCACCGAGGAGAGGTATCGATGTCGGTCGGTGAGGCCTGGCACGAAGTCGGCGTTCCAAAACATCCCAAAGGTGTTCTATAAGATTCAGGTCAGGACTCTGTGCAGGCCAGTCCATTACAGGGATGTTATTGTCGTGTAATCACTCCGCCAAAGGCCATGCATTCTGAACAGGTGCTCAATCGTGTTGAAAGATGCAATCGCCATTCCCGAACTGCTCTTCAACAGTGGGAAGCAAGAAGGTCCTTAAAACATCGAGGTAGGTCTGTTCTGTGATAGTGCAACGCCAAACAACAAGGGGTTAAAGCCCCTCCATAAAAACACGACTACACCGTAACACCACTCACTCCGAATTTTAGTGTTGCCACTACACACGCTGGTAGATAACGTTCACCGGGCATTCGCCATACCCACACCCTGCCATCGGATAGCCACAATGTGTTCCGTGATTCGTCACTCCACACAATGTTTTTCCACTGTTCAAGCGTCCAATGTTTACGCTCCGTACACCAAGCGAGGCGTCGTTTGGCATTTACCGGCGTGATGTGTGGCTTATGAGCAGCCGCTATACCATGAAATCCAAGTTCTCTCTCCTCCCGCCTGTCATAGTACTTGCAGTGGATCCAGATGCAGTCTGGAATTCCTGTTTGATGGTCTGGATTGATGTCTGCCTATTACACATTACGACCCTCTTCAACTGTCGTCGGTCTCTCTCAGTGAACAGACGAGGTAAGCCAGTACGATATTGTGCTGCACGTTCCCTTCACGTTTCCACTTCACTATCATATCGGAAACAGTGGCTCTAGGGATGTTTACGAGTGTGGAACTCTAGCGTACAGACGGATGACTCAAGTGACACCCAACATCCAATCACATGATCATGTTCGAAGTCCGTGAGTTCCCGCTGAGTGTCCCATTCTGCTCTCTCACGATGTCTTATGAGTGAGGTCGTTGATAAGGAGTACATGGCAGAACGATGCACCTAATATGAAAAACATATGTTTTTGGGGGTGTCTGGATACGTTTGATCACAGAGTGTACCTATTAATGCGCATTCCTTCTTTGTTTTCCGAGCTTACGGTTCTGAAACCTTTTGTGTGTCTACTGAGAATAGTTGTAGTAGTGTAAAATATTCTTGGCAGACGTCTGTTACAATCTTAAATTTACGTTGTATTGATTAAATATATGACAGCTGTAGCATTGATGCATATTCATTGGGCAAATGGGTTACATACAAGCCTTTTTTCAATTTCATGTCGAAATTGAAACAAAGATTTTCTTGAATCATGTGGATATAGTAATTGATACTTTTTGCTCCAGTCCGAAATTTAATTTTGCTATTTGCGATTGGCCAAGTGTTTTTCGTGCTGTATCCACTCCTAAAGCCAACTTTTCCTTATCTTTACCTATATCCTGAGCTTTTTCTATTCCACCGGCGATAATCTTAACGGATCTCTTGCACACTGCTGGGACGAGACTGCCCCTGGTTTGTAGTGTCTTACATCATGTCTGTTTCCTTTCTTCTGAAGTAGAAAAGCTACGCACTGCTTCACTTTTGGGGAGTAATGTTGTACCACCAACACTTAACGTTTTTGTAGTAATTTTCCTATAATTTCAATAATTTCCTTCGAAATATCAACATTTCTGTAGGCTTTCCTTTTTTATATTTCATACGGTTTTACACAACTCTTGTGACATTATTTATGAAATTTAGTTCTTTTATTAGTTAAAGGTCAGTAATTCTGATTAATATATTGAAGAATACAAATATTTTACGAAATCTTCGAAGGGTATACGGTTTTCTCACTGTTCGCAGTTACTATATACCTACCATCACAATTGAAGTAAATGATGTTTGCCAAAATTATTTTCTGTTCCGCGTTATCTTGACACTTATTATTTTCAGTCATTTCTTTAAACAAATTTCTTTTATATCTTATAATAGTTATTCGAGTAAATTTCTAATTAGTTTAACTTAATTCTAAAGAGTCTGACATGTCATCAGTATCATTTTCTTGGGACTCTCTGCTTTTCCTTAATGGTTACAAACAACTTTTTATTGTTATTCTTAAATAGTTGCCTTGTTTCACCTGCGAATTTATTTTTTCTTCTTTTTCATAATTTGAACAACTTCCGATTTTAATATAATCGCATTTGTTAGATGTCCTTACAGTCTTCAATTTATAAGACGGTTGTCTTGTTGCTTAATTTAACTAAGCATACTTCCTTATTCTAAAAATGTGTTCTCATAAACTATGCTTCCGATTTCCTGTCTGATATGTTACTGTCCTACAATGTATTTATTTTTTCTCTGAATATTACAAGCCTATAAACACCTTAAATCCTAAACTGGTGTAAGACTATTACGTCATTTTCAACTGCATTATTTTTTAAAAATATACCCAATTTTGGTTTCAGTTTCATTTACCAGGACAATTTTCTATTTATATTTTGTTCAGTCGGTGCTCTACCGCTCGTTTGAAAAAAATCTAAGAAAACTGCCAGGAGTAGTAGGTGCCGACATTGATTAACTTGATGCAGGAGGCTTTTAGTTTATTTGATACCACATTATTAACACGGTTGTGCGGGCTACTGTAAATAATTTTATGTTAGCTAAAAATGACCAGTTGATCGAAACGGGCAGTGAACAAAGAATTATTTTTTTCAGCAGCTTTTGGCCGTTTTTCGAACTTTAATATTTCTGTTTTGTATTTGGTTTCTGTCTGAAGCACCTAACTTTTTTCTTCTCGTCAAATCTTGCTAACGAATGTCCATCATTTACAGTGTCACAACCGAAGTTTCCGACTGAATAATCGTGCTTTAGATATTGCCTTATTTTCGTGTTAAGACCTTCCTATGCCATTTTGTGGCGTAGTTTGTTGTTATTTGTTAAGTGACATAACTTTTCATAGAGGTATTCTAACTCCTAATTAGAATGTGAGAACATAATATCCCAGTTTTGAATGGCAACTAAATGACGAGGTTGCTTCTTTAAACAGAAGAAAACTCAGCGGGTTTTAGGACTTCATTAGAGTTCCAGTACGTTGTTGTCCAAACGGAAATAGTAAGCAGAGAACGGAGAAATACAAGCAAAAATAAGGAAAAGAATAGTGGAGAACCTGCCCCAAGTGGTATGAAACGATTTCATTAATGAGAGAATATATTCAGCTGTCTACTAATACATGTGTCTCAGTAAGAAACGAAATAAATTCTGTTTAATTGCAGACGATCGATGAAGCCTTACGTGAGGCACAATAAACCTCTTTGTCAAATCGGAAACCTTATTTGTAGCTATATTCTAGCTTTGGCCCTGAACGAACTTTCATTCAGGAGCCAAGAATATTACTACCACAACAAACGACTCTGTTTTGACTGCAAATCAGGATGCATTCAACGACCTGTATTTTAATGCGAAAAGTAAGCGAGTATGGGTTACCAAATTTTCTTCAATTTTGATTTCCTTTTCATGCAGTCACTTTACGCTATGATTCCGCATACATAATGAGTCGGATACGAATTAGTTTCTTAATTATGACATGGACCTACCCGTCCGACAAAAATCTTATGCCCGATAATAACATAATAGCTATCTACGTACATAGGTGATTATGAACTGGATGACATCACATATAATTAGACGTCTGGCATAGTATTTAAATCGATTGCCTTATGCTCCTTTCGTGCGAGCGTAACGTCTCAAAATTACTTCAAAATGAGGGTATAAGAAGAAATCAGCAATGTGGCAAGTGTTCTGAACTCAGTACCAGGGAACGTACCAGAAGGGATGAGATTAGTCTAGACTTCAAGTGTGGTACTCTTAGAAATTAATTACTCGACCGTTATTTTGACAATGATAATTTGGAGATAAATCATGGATATGTTGTGAACAAAACGGTTTAGTACCAATGAGCATAGTCCAGGGTCTTCGTTACACTCACGGTCTTTCTGACATTGGCCAACAAGTTCCACCGGTTCTCAAAAAGGCACCAAGGGCGGAATGCAGATTGTTCCACTCGGATCCTGCACCTGACGTTGACCTCCATTGCCATTATTCTTACATTCTTTCCAGCCTTGAGCCTGGAACAATGGAACAGGTTTAGACCAAGCACAAAAATGGTTGGTATTATATCCGGATGTTTAACGCAAGTGTAGTTCTTTAAATCTGTCATATATAAAGGACACTACGAAGAACCTGTAACTCTGTGAGATTTATACATATTAAGGAACGTTTCAGCCAACTTTCAGTACTAAAGGTTTGTCCAGAAATGTTAGGAATAGGAGAAATCTTCCCTACTTTGTATAATTGAAAAATATGCACCACTGTGTAGTTACGAAAAATAACGGGGTGTTAAAATGTATGGTTGAGATAAGAGACTGTTTGTCACGGGCAGCATGCTGGACCTAAAGAACAAAAAAATGGTTCAAATGGCTCTGAGCACTATGGGACTTAACAGCTGTGGTCACCCTAGAACTTAGAACTACTTAAACCTAACTAACCTAAGGACATCACACACATCCATGCCCGAGGCAGGATTCGAACCTGCGACCGTATCAGTCGCACGGTTTCGGACTGCGCGCACATAAAGAACATGTCTGGTGAATTCCTTGAAGGCTTTCTTTATGTGGATGGCATGTTAACTAAAACGGGAGTTATTGCGCGGACCACATGTGAAACGTATATCACAATCTAATTCCAGTAAGGATAGCTGTCAAGAAACACATTATTAACTAAGCTGTTATTATTTAGGTAGCTGACATAAAGAGGCTGTCAGGTATCCGAAGAGCCTACGACAATTTCACAATACTTGTGTACAGGGAAAGTTCCTGGATGATGATCGCATATGTCTAGACGACAGACGGGACAATCGAAGAATATAAAATACATTAAGAGGTGATTCATTAGAAAGACCTTAAATAGAAAATTATGAGTAGAAAGATATCCATTTTAAACGATTATTAACGCGAAATGAACTATGATAAAAAGAAAAGAATAAGGAAACACAATAACACTCATAAAATAGCCAGACGTAACGCCAGAGAACTGAATTTTAAATTTTCGGGCTTGCAGCTGGTCGTCGTTCAAATCAATTAACTGCATTTCGTTTGCGCACCTGCCAATCATCCGCACGTGAAGCATCGAAAACTGAGGAGGACGACTGCCGTTTCACAGCTTATTAACTCAGTGTAAGCATTCTGCGCATGCGTCAATCACATTATCGGCCGGGAGCGCCCTCGCTGGTGGAACCGCGGAACCCAGCTGTCCTAAGGGCTGATACTGGGCGCGGCCTGTGGCGTACTCTGCCGTCTTCGATTAGAGCAAATAGTAGAAATCGCAGGGTTGCAAGCACTGGCAGACTGGTAGTCTCTAGCATGATTCATCATATTTTCCACCATGCCCGTTTTACTACTTTCTTTAATAATGGAGTCCCAAAAGATGTTACATTGTTTTATCTTACTTCATTAAATTTCCGGTGGAAATACAATGTTGGTCAATAGTGGACATGGTTGGTTGCAGAAGTCGAGTGGAACGTTGATGTTCGATACGGCGTTCTTTCACGGTGCACGTGGTCTGACCTATATAAGCCATAGCATACTGGCAATGTACTTCGTTAATTCCAGCTGCAGTCTTAGACGGTGAGTGGAAAACCACTTTTACCCAAAATTTACTGAGTATTATCTTAAAGGAAATGTTGTCAACGAAGTGAAAAAAAGCTAAGAATTCTGACGCCATGTTATCCTCTTTCCATTTCCAGGTTCTTGGTCTTAGTTGGTAGTGCCATTTTGATTTGCTGATTATATTATTCATTTTCCCTTAACACTATCTTTAGGTGGGTGAGCTGCTTAGTCAAGCCATCTAGATCTGAGCCTGTGTGAGGTCTGTGTGCAAGTGTTGTAACCACATACATAATTTGTGATGGGTAACGACAGCTTGACGCTTATAAATACAAATAACTTCAGGTGGACTTACGATGAACTGAATGTCCCAGGCAAGCAAGACATTTAAGAGTGGCAGACAACCATCTTTCTCTATTTCCACAGTAAACGGGATGTTCTTGTGAATGGAGTTGAGGTGATGTAGAAACTCCATTATCTTCTCCATGAGGGCACACTACGAAAGCATCGACCACATACCTCTAAAATACAGTTGGTTTAAGGCAGCTGATCCGCGAGGACTTTCGTCGAAATCCTCTATAAAAAGGTTGTACCCCAAAGGATAGAGAGGGCTCGCCATGGCGAGTCTCTTCAAAATATTTTTCGTTGAACATAAAACAGGTCGAGAGAAGACTGTGCAAAAGAGTGATGCCCCCCCCCCCCCCGAAACTTATTACAAATCAGTGTCAAAGATTCTGCGAGAGGAACCTTGCGAAAAGTGATACTACAACAAAGCTAACTAAATGGTCCGTACTGGTAAGACTGAGAGTTCCCAGTCTATTGATAACGTCAGCTGACTTACGTATGTTACGCGAGTATTTGTCCTTCAAACGCCCCAGAAAAGATGTATTGGACGTAAAGGTAAACCTCCTTCGTGAATTTTTGGATGGCCATACAATCTTGGTGGTACACAACCATGTGATCTTACCCTCTCGATGTTCTCCTGAGGTAAGGAGGAGCAGCTCTCGGTTAACAGGACAGTATCTGTTCAGCAAGAACCACGCTGGAAAAATCTTACGCTGTTCTTGCATTTGTTGGCAACATTTCGTGAAGATGGCTTTTCCGCTTCTTGACCATTTCCCTCATTACTCGCTGCATCTCTCCGATTCCCGTGAGAGTTAGAATTTGGTGCGCATCTGCACTAAAGTGATCAGTTGGTTACCTTAATTGTGTATGTGGTGTCTGTTCTTTCGGACGTATCGGAAAGAACAGACACCACATACACAATGTAATTAATGATCATTGGATATAGTGCAATAAAAATCATTATCAGTTAACATAATAATTAAAGTAATTATTGTGAAACCAGGGGGTATAGACAAAGCAAAGATAATTGCTAGAAATATACAAAACAGGAAATATCTCAAGAAGATCCTGGGACCGAAAACAGTAACAGCAGGTGAGTTAATAATTCATTTAAGAAGAATGGTCAATATTCAGGGATATGGCAGTAAAGATCATTCGAAGCAAAAAAGTACAGTAAACATGGCCTCTAAAATGCATACCTTAGCAGCTATGAGCACATCGTCTTCAAATTATAAAACAAATTTCTTCTGCTGCAAGCCCTTTGCTGCTGTATTCTGAGAGGCGGTAATATGGACCAAAACAGGAAAAAAATCTGTCTGGTAAACATGGGCTTTAAAATTCATACTTCAGAGCTATGAGCACTTGTACAGTAGAAGAGATGTGTTTCACATTAGCGATGATGAACGAATGCCCCAATTCTTAAGGTTCAAAATGGCTCTGAGCACTATGGGACTTAACAGCTGTGGTCATCAGTCCCCTAGAACTTAGAACTACTTAAACCTAACTAACCTAAGGACAGCACACACATCCATGCCCGAGGCAGGAGTCGAACCTGCGACCGTAGCAGTCGCGCGGTTCCGGACTAATTCTTAAGGTATGCACTTCATAGTCCACGTTGACGGAAGTTTTTTTTTTTCTTATTTTGGTCTATACTACCACCTCTCAAAATATGGGAAGCGAAGAGCTTGCAGTAAAATAGATTTGTTTCACAGTATCAAAGATATGAAGTACTCATAGCTCTTACTTTATGTATTTCGGAGCCCCTGTTTAGTAAGCTTTTTGCTTTGAATGATCGTTCCTGTCATATACCTGATCATAAGCATTTCTCCTGGGACTCGTTGTATGGGGACTTTTGAAAAGATCTCACACCTGGCGCTCTATGAGCACATTAAAGGTGAAAGGTGAAAGGAAGGGGAACTGTGCGTTAGCTTAAAAGAAAGAGATAGGTATCGATCTGGAAGATACAGGGCACGCAGGATCGAAGTATGACAGTGCTTTGAAAGACTTGCGATCACACGAGGTGGTAGAAAAATTTAAAATTACTTCGAAATTGCTGAAATAACTGGAAGAATTGGAAAAGAAACGACTATTCAAGTTAACATGCTTAATCTATGAGACTGGAGATGTAGCATTTGGCTTTCGGGAGGATGACATCCACACAACCGCGAAGAGAGTTCAAAGTAAGTACGAAGACAATTTCACCATCTGCTAAACAGCTCATACATGCAAGTTATTGACAAGAATAATATACAAAGGAATGGAAAATAAAACTGAGGATTGGGATTAAAATTCAAAGAGAAGGGATGTCAATGACAAAACCTCATTGTGAAGAAGAATTGCAAGACCTGTTGAACGGAATGGACACTACTGAGCACAGAATATGGACTTAGAGTAAACCAAAGATTGAATAAAACGAGAAGTATTAGAAATTAGATTACCCATCAACTTCAAACTTTTGGACCACGCAGTAGGCGAAGTTCAAAGATTCTCTCGTCTTGGAACAAAATAAGGCATGATGGACGAAGCAAGGAGAGTATAAAAGACTGACACAAGGAAAGAGGTCTTTCGTCGCTTATACTCGTCTGCTAGTATCAAACATCGGGCTTAATTTGAAGTAGAAATTTCTGAGAATGTTCATTTGACTCCCAGCATTGAACAAAAGTGAATCACGGATTGGACATCGAAAAATTAGGAGATCGTCATGTTTGGTGGATGGTGTTAACAGAATGATAGCGAAAATTAATTGAACAGATAAGAGAAGTAAGATTCTCTGCTGAATCAGCTAGGAAAGGAATTTGCAGAAAACACTGAACAGAGAAATAGCGAAAGCATACGTTTTGCCAGAGGGAGTTGTAAAAGGCAATACTATAGGGGAACACAGAAACCAGAATACATCCAACTAAGAATCAGGACGTTGGATGTAAGTGCTGCTCCGAGATGAATAATTTTGCACAGGGGAGGAAGACGTGGCGGGTCGCTTCAAACCAGTCCGAAGACTGACGATTCAAACAAAACGAAAAGCACATAACACGAGGACAACTGCTTGATAATGTCAAATCTTTAATGATTTGTAATTTACAAAAAGAACGAAGTTCTGCATGTAACAGACTTGTTAAAAACGTTCACATGCAATACGTCTATTTATTTCATTGTATTTTCATAACATAGACATTTCTTTCACTACAATGGCTAGGTCAAGAGTCAAAACAGATGTACAGGAAATATTCGAAACAGAATAACAGAAAAGAGACTAGTGAGGACAATATGTTTTATCGATCATGGGCCTGCAGAATACGGAACAGACTAAAAAGAGTCATGGATATCACGAGGGCGACCACTGATCAAATGTAAAAGACACAATGAAAGAAGAAGAAGCTGATGAATATGTGTAGTGACTGATACGTTTGACCCTCAGTAGCAAAAAAATATTAATGGATTAATCACAGCTGTAATGTTTACTTCAGCCTGTTGCATAACACGAGACTCTAGGGTTACGTCACTAGTACTTCAGGTTATTGTTTGATACGTAACTGGAGTATGACTAAACAATACCCTTTGTAAGGGAAAAAGAGAATAGTCTCGTAGAGTTATTCATCAAACACGGTATGAAAAACATTGATATGTTGGTTCTTTTTAGACTGTAAGGTGTTTCAAAAAGGCTCGTACGATTTCATAAAATTGTACCGTCCACATGAATGAACATAGAATTTTGGGGTGAATTCTAATTTACATATCTAATCTTAAAGTTTACGTTGGCACCAGTTCTAGATTGCCGGTCCACGTAGTTTCCGGCAGGGGTCTACCTGACACAGGTAGATGGCTCGCTTGTTAATAGAAAGAAGAAGCCTTTATTGTATGATTATATGATAGCGGAACAAACACTGGTAGCAGTTACTTCTGTGAAATGTCTGGGAGTATGCGTCCGGAACGATTTGAAGTGGAATGATCATATAAAATTAATTGTTGGTAAGGTGGGCGCCAAGTTGAGATTCATTGGGAGAATCGTTAGAAAATGTAGTCCATCAACAAAGGAGGTGGCTTACAAAACACTCGTTCTACCTATACTTGAGTATTTCTCTTCAGTGTGGGATCCGTACCAGTCGGGTTGACAGAGGAGATAGAGAAGATCCATAGAAGAGCGGCGCGTTTCGTCACAGGGTTATTTGGTAAGCGTGATTGCGTTACGGAGATGTTTAACAAACTCAAGTGGCAGACTCTGCAAGAGAGGCGCTCTGCATCGCGGTGTAGCTTGCTCGCCAGGTTTCGAGAGGGTGCGTTTCTGGATGAGGTATCGAATATATTGCTTCCCCCTACTTATACCTCCCAAGGAGATCACGAATGTAAAATTAGAGAGATTAGAGCGCGCACGGAGGCTTTCAGACAGTCGTTCTTCCCGCGAATCATACGCGACTGGAACAGGAAAGGGAGGTAGTGACAGTGGCGCGTAAAGTGCCCTCCCCCACACACCGTTGGGTGGCTTGCGGAGTATAAATGTAGATGAAGATGTAGATCCGGTGGGCGCAGAGTCAAGAAGGCGATAACCAGTAACGAAAGGCGTTCTGTGTTCTCTGTTGCAACAGAGGAAATTCAGTTAAACCTCTGCGTGGTGAATTTTGTCGAGAATACAACTGCACACCCGACAGCGCAAGCAGTTTACGTATGTCGCATTGCACCATTGGCTTGTTGAGGAGCAGTCTTTTTGTGAGAGTTTGTGAAAGAGTCCGTCTATGTGCCTCCCCTTCCAACAGCTTTGAGCGAATTGTAACGCCGCATAGAAATAGAAGTGAATTCAGTAAATCCGAATAAGTTCACAAAAGTAGGAGACGAGTTTGACTATTCGTCTGGATGTTGCTCGTGCGTCTGCTACAGGGCTTAAATGAACATTTGTGAAAAGCAAACAAAAATTTTATCTTAAGGTAATTGTAAAAAGTAACCATCGTCCGTAGCTGTATGGACGTAAAGGGTATACCCCCGGAAAATCGGATGGTTCTTTTAAAAACAAAAGCTTTGTAATCTTGTGGTAAGTTAAAATTCACCCCAGGTTTCTACCTCCGTTCATGCAGAAGATATAGGCTTATGAGACAGGATGAATCTTTTAATCCTGTCTTTCAATAGATGTGTATACCTTTAGCTTACGTATACAAGAGCATGCTGAGAAATAATGGCTCCGAATATTTTATGGGAAAACTCTTAAAGCTTTTTAAATAAAACAGACGTTAGTAACATTCTATATCTTTATTCGCTATTTCTACATATTTGCAGCCCTCTGGCGCTAGACGGCTCCAAACTGTAGGGTTCAAAAATGGTTCAAATGGCTCTGAGGACTATGGGACTTAACATCTGAGGTCATGAGTCCCCTAGAACTTAGAACTACTTAAACCTAACTAACCTAAGGACATCACACACATGCATGCCCGGGGCAGGATTCGAACCTGCGACCGTAGCGGTCGCGCGATTCCAGACTGAAGCGCCTAGAACCGATCGACCACATTGGCCGGCTAACTGTAAGGTGTAACAAGGCGATGTGTAACGTAACTATGTTGGTGGGTGAGAAACAGTGTGCTGTAATCGAGTTTCGAATTCGAGAAGTTCGAATTCGAGAAGACACACACACACACAAACAGACACACACACACACACACACACACACACACACACACACACACACAAACAGACACACAGAGAGAGAGAGAGACAGCTGTTAAACGGAGTCATTGATCGCCTCCGACGTTTAAGAGCCTTCTTGAGAGAGTAAAACCCAGCAAATGGCACAGCGGATAAAAAACTGAACTCGAGATCAGGAGGAACCGTTTCAAGTACCCGTGAGAGCGTGTTCATTTAGGTTTTCCGAAATTTCTCTAAAACACTTTAGTTCACCCGGAACCTCCTACGACAACCATGTTAAATACTAGGAAACATTTTCTCTCACACCAAATGAGCAATGAATATAATATTTTTTGGAATACTCTGGTGGGTATGTTTGATATCTTTCGTTGCCGAGATTTTAATACAGGGTACAAAAGTAGCCTTTACACAGCGAAAAAGTTAAGTAACTTACAAAAATATTTTATGCGGCACTGAATGCAGTATATCTTCAAATTTTATTTACAAATGTTCAGTGTGGCTACCTTTCGTAACACTACAAATTTCTCATCTATAATCAGTTCCTGCAAAATTACATGAAACAAGTCTTGATGTACTGTGGCTTCTGCTTGTGTTATTTATTTTCGCAGCTCGTCGACGTTCCCCAGAAGTGGAGGAACGAACACATAGTCTTTAACATAACGCTATATACAATTTTATTAAGAAAATCACCTTCAGTCTGTGTTTCGTTAAATATTTCTTTGTCCTTTATCACATTCTCTTACAGCGTGAAGCAATGTCAATTCGTGGGTTCTCAATGGCAGGCGTTTCCGTAACACCTTTCACACTGTAGCTCTATGCATATTCAATTCTAAACTGGCACGTGTCGTTGATTTACTCAGACTCCGAATGTAAGACAGCAAAATATGTACAACTCCTGCGTCAGAGACTGTTGGCCGACCCTGACCTAGCGACCTATGTGATAAACAGGCATATTGGGCGAAAAGACTGTACCAATTAATAATAGTTTGTCGTTGAGGTGATGGCTTGCTACATTTAGTCCTAAACTGTGTCTGAACTATAGGAGAGGATTTGGATTCATGAAACCGTAAACAACACTGAGCATATTCTGCACCATTATACGACTCCATGATGACTGCTGGAATAACTAATCCACGTATGCCACCTAGCGGAAACATCGGCAACCAACAGTGTCAGGAGTTAATAAAACTTGAAGATCCATATACTGAGTACCGTTTCCTCTAGCACGACAATGCCAGACCACACACAAGTGCAGCGATATCTGCAACAATCCGACGCCTCTGGTTCACTGTCATCGATCATTCTTCATAGAGCCCCGACTTGGCCCCGTCCGATTTTCATCTGTTTCCAAAATTTCGAGGACTTCACTTTGATACTGATGAAGCGGTGCAAGCAGCCGTGAGTTTGTGGTTGCGTCAACTGCAGTCAAACAGTGTACAATGACGGTATCAAGAAACGGGTCTGTTGATGAGAGAATGTGTTCGTCACGGTGGTAACTATGTAGAAAAAGGAACGTGTAGGAATGAATAATAAAGATCCAGAATGTCAGTAACGTTTGTTTTATTTTAAAAACTTTCAGAGTTTTCATATAAAAAAATTTCGGAGCCATTACTTTTCAGCATGACCTAGTACTACAAAACGTTATGACTGATTCTGGACAAGCATAATCACGTTAGCATCTGTAAGTGAAGTTTAATACGAAGCATGAGATTATGTGCAACGAATCCGCGGTTGTAATGTAAATAGTGCTTCAGATGTTGACTATTCCAAGTTTGAAACGGTCAAACTAAGTTGCAGTATTATAATTGTTTCGGTAAGTAACTGTACTGGATTACGATGTTTTAGTAGACAGAGTGAAGGTCCAGTCATCTACTAAGGTTGTAAGAATTCCAGAAAGAACTCAGAGTCACATATTTCTTCTATTCGTAAAGCGGTAATTTGCTTGTTACACATTTGGGCATCCATAAAAGCCTTAAGAGAGCCAAGAGTTGAATCTGTTCTAATCTTTTTTGCCCCCGCGTTTCCTTTCAGCTCATGAATCTCTTAACTATTTTGATGCTGTCGTCCATCTCTTTCTGTCTTGTGTTAATATGTTCACCTCGGCAAATGCACAACACTGAATTCGTTCAATAACAGGTTCCAATTCATCTTATTATTATACAACTATGATATCCTTCCCTTCACTACTGTTTCCATTGCCAAGTCGTCTACTCATGAATGAATCACGAGCTGCCTCACTAACCTATTCTGCCACCTGTAAGTATTTTCCATTTACGTCTTATTTTAGCTATTCTTTCTTAAATCCTTAATAACCATTAATAACTGCAGAAATCAGAAACAATATCGGGCTGAATTCTTTATTCTAAAGCTCTGCTTTTGATTTGTGCCTTTCCGGCGAAAGCGCTACAGTCTGGAACCGCGCGACCGCTACGGTCGCAGGTTCGAATCCTACCTCGGGCATGTATGTGTGTGATGTCCTTAGGTTAGTTAGGTTTAAGTAGTTCTAAGTTCTAGGGGACTGATGACCACAGCAGTTAAGTCCCATAGTGCTCAGAGCCATTTGAACCATTTTTTTTTTTCGGGGAAAAATGGTTACCGCTGGAAAAATGTTACAGGCGATGAAAAGATAATACATGCACTAACGTAGCATAAAAATGCGATCAGATCAAGAGGAAGGCGACGACACTACGATGCAGATTGACAACTTCTTTCATTGGACGGCACTGTCGGTATGTGTCACTCATACTGATTCCGGAGACGCAGAGTTCTTTTCCAATTCATATCACGAGTGAAAATTGTCCCCGTTCGACACGCACTACCAAAAAGGAGTAGTTCTCACAGCCGCTGGACAAACCTAAGTCTTCTCTTGAGGTATGCTGGATGATCGCTCAGTTACGGAGTATGCCATTCACTACTGAGCTCAGTTTACAAACTGTAGCCGATGACGAGAGAAAAGGATTGTTTGGATTTTTTTGCTGTACCTTAGGACAACAGTTGTCGTGCCGGAGAGTGAAATCTAGTTCTTTGGCATTCGTTAACCGAATTTCCGCAACTTCATCGCCGGCCGCAGAGTTAGAAAGTTTTTACCTGGAGCCGTGCTCAGGCCTTGGCACCTACCTTGGGCGATAGCGCAACTCGATTGCCTGCAGAGCCGTAACAGTGTGGTGGGGTGCAGCGGGAGCCGTACTTGTCATGCGCAGAGAGAAATGCGGCGCAGCGGAAGGCCAACCTTGACTCAACAGGCTGAGGCATTGTCCGTGGGCCGCTGGACCCGTCCGCTGTGCAGAGATCGACAGCGGGAGCGTGAAGTAGGTCGCCGCAGCTCTCTCTTTTGCCCTGGGTGCGGGCTGCCTAAGTACTCACCCTATTTCTCCCTCTCCCACTGACACACACACACACACATATGCAGAGAGAGAGAGGGAGAGAGAGAGAGAGACAGCTGTTAAACGGAGTCAATGACCGCCTCTGACGTTTAAGAGCCTTCTTGAGAGAGTAAAACCCAGCAAATGGCACAGCGGATAAAAAACTGAACTCGAGATCAGGAGGAACCGTTTCAAGTACCCGTGAGAGCGTGTTCATTTAGGTTTTCCGAAATTTCTCTAAAACACTTTAGTTTACCCGGAACCTCCTATAACAACCATGTTAAATACTAGGAAACATTTTCTCTCACACCAAATGAGCAATGAATATAATATTTTTTTGAATACTCTGGTGGGTATGTTTGATACCTTTCGTTGCCGAGATTTTAATACAGGGTACAAAAGTAGCCTTTACACAGCGAAAAAGTTAAGTAACTTACAAAAATATTTTATGCGGCACTGAATGCAGTATATCTTCAAATTTTATTTACAAATGTTCAGTTTGGCTACCTTTCGTAACACTACAAATTTCTCATCTATAATCAGTTCCTGCAAAATTACATGAAACAAGTCTTGATGTACTGTGGCTTCTGCTTGTGTTATTTATTTTCGCAGCTCGTCGACGTTTCCCAGAAGTGGAGGAACGAACACATAGTCTTTCACATAACGCCATATACAATTTTATTAAGAAAATCACCTTCAGTCTGTGTTTCGTTAAATATTTCTTTGTCCTTTATCACATTCTCTTACAGCGTGAAGCAATGTCAATTCGTGGGTTCTCAATGGCAGGCGTTTCCGTAACACCTTTCACACTGTAGCTCTATGCATATTCAATTCTAAACTGGCACGTGTCGTTGATTTACTCAGACTCCGAATGTAAGACAGCAAAATATGTACAACTCCTGCGTCAGAGACTGTTGGCCGACCCTGACCTAGCGACCTATGTGATAAACAGGCATATTGGGCGAAAAGACTGTACCAATTAATAATAGTTTGTCGTTGAGGTGATGGCTTGCTACATTTAGTCCTAAACTGTGTCTGAACTATAGGAGAGGATTTGGATTCATGAAGCCTTAAACAACACTGAGCATATTCTGCACCATTATACGACTCCATGATCACTGCTGGAATAACTCATCCACGTATGCCACCTTGCGGAAACATCGGCAACCAACAGTGTCAGGAGTTAATAAAACTTGAAGATACACTGGATTCAGTTCTGTATCAAACATTTCTCTAAGTTATTTCTCCTTTTCACAATTAAAGGTTGCATTCTGTTCACTGACAATTATTTCTTCAAAACATAAATTTTTTGCAGCTGTAAAAATGAAAGCATCTTTTTCACCAGCTTCTTTTGACACTGATATTATATTAATAATGGTAATATTGGTACGAGGGAAATCGGATCTGTATCAACGTTTTTTAAAAAAAGTTTATGACATTCTCAGTTTCAATTAGTCACACTATATAACTAGTTTCGATCACATTTAATGATCGTCTTCAGATTTAAAAATGAAATAAAGCTTCAATATACAAATATTTGGCAGATTACAAACCATGAAACTATTTATACCTTATAAAATGCTTAATACTACCTGAATATGCAAATAAAGCAAACTGCTCTTACTCCACGATGGGAGGCGTCTTAATGATGCGAAGTGTGATTAATAAAATGCTTGCTTTCACATAATGTTCCCACAAATGTACTGTTGTGCTTTTCCTATTTTGTTACAAATTATGACCACGTTCTTCCTGATTACTTACGGACAATTTCAAGAAACTTAAATTTTTGATATTGTTAATCTGTGTTATATACTTATTCAGGCACAATTTTAAGAATTTTCGAAGTTTAATAATTCTAGTGCTTACTATCTACGGAAATAGTATTTTTATTAATGTTTTACTTCATTTTGCCGGCCGGAGTGGCCGATCGGTTCTAGGCGCTGCAGTCTGGAGCCGCGCGACCGCTACGGTCGCAGGTTCGAATCCTGCCTCGGGCTTGGATGTGTGTGATGTCCTTAGGTTAGTTAGATTTAAGTAGTTCTAAGTTCTAGGAGACTGATGACCTCAGAAGTTAAATCCCATAGTGCCCAGAGCCATTTGAACCATTTATTTCATTTTATTTTTAGACCTGGTGGTGTTCGTTAAATAAGATCGAAATTAATTATCAAGTGTGACTATTTGTAACAGAAACCGCAACATTTATTACTCTTCGTCTGATCAGTCAACTTCTTCTACACACTGATTTCTTCTGCACTTCTGCATTTCTGTTGGATGTCATTACATTCTACAACAACGCATTTCAAAAAATAGCCGAGCACAGTGTTAATAACACTGACACAACTTGAATTCCTTATTTTGATATTAATTTTATTATTGTTGTTATTATTATTATCATCATTTTAACCGCATTATCGCTTGGATGCCTGGTTAAACGTTAAGTTAGTGCCTGAAGGCCCAAATCTTACTATGTGAAATAAATAAAGCTCACTTGCAGGAATCGATACTTCAAGTTGAAACATCAGTTTAATGAAGTCCCAGACTGCAGAAAGGATTTACTGGGTCGCTAGACAAATCTTCATCCACGTTTACACAAGACTTTTCAGTCCTTGTCTAATCTATCTCTCCAAAACCTTTTTTCTTCTCAGCATTCCTCTTCCTTCCATCCTTAGTGAATAACATAGCACTGATTATGTTTTTCCACAGCCGTAACAGTAGCATTTTCTTTGTTGTATGACGCGAAGGCATAGTATACCAAGGTGTAGTCCGTATTCCTACCACATCTTATCCTGCTACGTCTTTAATGACCTTGTTATCAACGGTTCGTTTAACATAAATCCTTCTTCTTTCCTGCTTGAATGTGCATGCGTTGAACAGAAATAACTCAAAATAGACCGACTTATGTTTATGGTATTTGTAGATTTGGAGAAAACTTACGATACTGTTGACTTTAATACAGTCTTTGAAATTCTGAAGGTAGCACAGATAAAATACTGGAAACAAAGTGTTATCCATAACCTTTACAGAAACCAGACTGCAGTTCTAAGGCCGTGGAAATGAGACACTAAAATTGTTTGACGAGAGGTTATAAAATCAGACCGGTGATAGTACGAAAAGCGTTTCTGAAAATGAGATTGTAAGCACTGAATATAAATTTTTCCCGGAGGTATTTGTGTAGAGTGTTGCTTTGTACAGAAGTGAAAGGGGGATGAGTAACTCGAGTAACTGGTGAGAAGATACTGAATCGAATTGGAGAAAAAAATTGTTTATACCAAAATGTGACTAACAGAAGGGATTGGTTGATAGCACACATTCCGAGATATCAATGAATCGTCGATTTGGTAACGGAGGACAGTAGGGCGAGTAAAAAGTGTAGAGGAAGACCGAGGTTTGGCTACAGTTGTCAGGCTGGAATGAATGTAGGTTGCAGTAATTGTGGATAGATGAAGACGCCAGCACTGGATAGAATATTGTGGCGAGCCGCACCAGACATGTCTTCTGACTGAAGACCACCATGAGCACAACAACAACAATAACAAAATACGGAGTGTTCAAAAAGTCTCTCCGCAGTGCCGTATGATTGTTAGCCGCGCGTGCCGTATGCTGCAGTGAATATACCGAAAAGAAACTCAGTGAAAGACAAGTTATTAATTTATTGAATATTCATTTTTACTTACAAATTTTCACATTAAATGTTGAAAGTATCGCCCCTCTTGTTGAATACACAATTCAATTCGTCTAATCATGTTTCCAAACACAATCTGTAACATTTCTTCTGTAACAGAAGCAGTGAAACTGGACATTGCAGTTTTCAATTCATCGATCGATTTTGGACGGTTTTTTTATAGACAGTTGATTTCGTTGCACCCCAGAAGAAAAGTCAGGTGGTGTTAGATCAGGCGATCGTGGAGGCCAAAGTCTCTGTGAAATTATGCGATCATCAAAAACATTAGCAAGCAGTGACATTGAAACGCGAGCTGTGGGCGCGGTTGCACCATCTTGTTGAAAATAACCGTTCAGTATTTCGCTCAACACAAGTTCTCCTACGAATGGGTACAGAATATCACTGCAGTATCGTTGTGCGTTTATAGTTTCGCTGAAAAATAAGGGACCCACAATCCGACGTCTAGAAATTGCAATCCAAACTCCTATTTTCACATAAAGAAGTTCAAATGGTTCAAATGGCTCTGAGGACTGTGCGACTTAACTTCTGAAAAGTTCTAATTTTTCCTTACAGCTGTGTGGGCCCTTCCGACACTAATATCGATTTCCTAGGAGAGTTTTCTCACTGACTTGTTCGGGACATTTTATCGGAAATGTGGAGTAGTTTATTCTCAGACAAAACGCTAGGACGACCACTTGTCGGTGCATCTGTCACTGAACCCGTACTTCGAAATTTGTCAATCAAATCTCGCACTGTATCGCGATGTAGGACTATTGTCTCCGGGAAACTGAATTAAATGTTTCACGAATTGAAACAGTGTATTTACCGCCAGCTTTGAACACTTGTTCGACTAAGAACACACGTTCTTCAATGGTTAGTATTTTATCAGTGACAAAAACGAAACAAACGAACAAAGGAACTAAACTTAAACGTTCACGTCAACACGTAACGACGCACACCAACTATACTACTGACGCTGGCTGAGATAAACGAAACAGTGGAATGTTGGGAGAGTCCACTTGAAGGGAAGCAACCCAGGCAGGCGAACAATCATACGGCACGCGCGGCTAACAATCATACGGCAGTGCGGAGAGACTTTTTGAACATCCCGTATTTTGCTGCTTCCTGTTATTAAATTGAGGAGAAAATAACATGTCAATCGTGAATCGCACTGGAAGTGTTGAAAATAACTAGATACCAAACTATTGGCCAGCCAGCGTGGCCGAGCGGTTCTAGGCGCTACAGTCTGGAACCGCGCGACCGCCTCGGGCATGGGTGTGTGTGATGTCCTTAGGTTAGTTAGGTTTAAGTAGTTCTAAGTTCTAGGGGACTGATGACCTCAGAAGTTAGGTCCCATAGTGCTCAGAGCCATTTGAACCATTTTGAACCAGAAGTGAAAGCAAGGAATCTATCATACCAAGTTACAATAACGTCTATTACACCATCAAGTCACATTAATGTGCCCACCTATCAAAAGGCTGAATAACCAACTTTTGCTGTGCGGACCACTGCGAGACGTGCTGGGAGAAAGTCAATAAGGTTTTGGAAGGATGGAGCATAAAAAGTGATTCGTCTGAAAACGCCAACCATCACCACTCAGTTGGCGTCCAGTTGCGTTACGGGGGTGCAGATTCCAGCCTTCCTCGCCAATGAACAGCAGTCAGCATGGGTCCATTAACCAGGCGCCTGCCACCGAGGCCCATACACATCAGTGTTCACCGAACGGCTGAGGAGACATTGTTGGTAGCCCCTTGGTTCATCTGGATGGTCACTTGCTTAACAGTTGCACGTTTATTCGCCTGTACATATCTCCGCAGCCGTCATTCACCGCTGTCAGATATGGCCCTTGGCGTACGACAGTCGCCACGGAGCCGGTTTTGGATAGCGCAATTTTGCCAAGCGCAGTGTACTTTAATCAGAAAGATAAGCGAAAACAGTTTAAAAATTTAACCTTTTCGGAAATGCTTCCACTCTTCGTCCTGAAGCCAATGATCATGCCCTTTTGGATGTCAGATAACTCTCTCCTTTTTCCGCTTTACGACACTGACTGCACTATTTTCAGCTCCTCCCGAAACGCTTTGTGTACTGTTCACTGCTAGTACTGCCAAGTGCCGTCTCTGAGTGGTTACAGTACGTTGACGTCGAACATAGACGGTGGTCACATTAAAGTGACTGGGCCGTGTAAAAGTGATACTTGCACTGAATGGCGGTTATGCCCATTCTAAATCAGACTTACAGCACAGGTACCAAAATATATCAGCTTTCATGTCCGTATTTTTTAAAATTATTTTCCTACTGCCGACCGAAAACTTGACAAAAGTCATCGAACTTAAATTTAATAAACCAAGTCAAGGGTACATATAGTAGTGCAATTTACACCCAAGTAATACAAAAACCGTGAAAAGAATAATCACCACTAATGCTTCAACATTAACTCTGAGGATCACACTGCTTGAGACCTGTGGAGAGCGGTGCAGTTACTATTTCTAGCGTTTCTAATAATTACTGATCGTTGAAACTTGGAATGACACTCTTTTGGATACTGCTGTTGCGTCCCTTTCTGGGAAGGAAAGAATTGTTTAGTGCCCAGTTATTTAAAAAATAATTAAAAGACCCAATGTGACTCATACATGGCGAGCTTTATTCTTCATATTATAACAACAGCAGACACTGCTTTATTTTTTGATGTAGATATAGCTCTGCGCACAATGGGACTCAACGGCTAAGGTCATCAGTCCCCTAGAACTTAGAACTACTTAAACCTAACTAACCTAAGGACATCACACACATCCATGCCCGAGGCAGGATTCGAATCTGCGATCGTAGCGGTCGCGCTGTTCCAGGCTGTAGCGCCTAGAACCGCTCGGCCACTCCGGCCGGCTTTGATCTAAATATATTTCCCAATAACGTAACATAGGAAGTCAGAAAAGTCAGTATGTCAGTTATATCAGTAATTTGATACTTGTGTATTTAGTAGTTTTCTCGGCATTACTATACGAGCAGTCCGACCATGGGAAGCCGAGAGCGATCTTAAGGACGAAACGTACGATACTGCAGTGCCCGTGTTATTCTTGATTACGATGCACTGCGGCGACTACGGTCGTTATGAAATACCTGGTGATCCATCATGGACAGGGGGCATCAACTGGTCAAGTAATTATCAATGGCCGGCCGGTGCGGCCGAGCGGTTCTAGGCGCTTCAGTCCGGAACCGCGCGACCTCTACGGTCGCAGGTTCGAATCCTGCCTCGGGAATGGATATGTGTGATGTCCTTAGGTTAGTTAGATTTAAGTAGGTCTAAGTTCTAGGGGACTGATGACCTCAGATGTTAAGTCCCATAGTGCTCAGAGCCAATTATCAATGAAATAAGTCAGATGTAGTCACAGTTCCGAATGTGGACAACCATGAGCGAGCGATAACCGATAAGCGGTAAGTCCGGCACAAATTTTCATTGTCGTTATTCCATTCTACAGCACAAACCTCAATCGTCATCATCCAGTCCTACAGCTAATGGTTGTCCGTATTTGCAGTAGCGAATACATTTAATGTACGATCGTAAGGAGTTCTTCCCGTTCCACCGTTGATTGCATTCCCGCAGTGAGTGTCAGGTTAAGACGGCACGTCCAGTACATTCCACTTGTTGTGACGAAATCGGAGTGATACATTGAACCATGTCGAACAACAAGGTCACGTACAGGGCACTTGCGGCTATTATGCAGTGAGAAAATGATATGTAAATAAGGGAACTGCATTGTGTTTATTAAGTAAGTCCGTTTGGGAGGTTGCGAAGTAGAAGACCATAAGTGAAACAGTGAGACGAGGTATTGTAACACAAGGGGTGCGAATAGTAGAAAAGATGCAGCAGTATAGAAAGGAATGGCATGACTATGTACTATGTTTGGATCAGAGACGGATACCAAGGAAAACTTACGACTACAAACACGAGGAACTAACAAAGATTATGGTAACATTTTTTCATATGTAACAGACGCATTTAATATTTTGTATGTCTCTAAACTTGAGTATGACTTCGAATGTGAACCTTACCAGTTTTTTTATATCTTGACCGGTGGCTCATCTAGCACGGTTTATTCCCTATCCTGTTTCCATGACCGAATTCTATACAATGATGACTCCATGTGTGGTATGTATCTGCAGTCCCATGCCGCCATTACATTTCGCAAGAGAAAGCTCTTCGTACCATTACTGGTTGTCAGTGGAGCGAGAGATAACTACCTGACTAAATACACTGGTACATGCTCTAACGTTCCTAATCTTACAGGCAGTTATCTCAAGAATTGTTTAAGAGATGCCTTTTGCTTTTTGTTATAGAAAGAGACTACTGTTTTACGTATCTTCTCTCCAGGTCGTGGTGATATCTGAAATCAGTCACCAGCTACGATTATGATGTGCTTCTGCCTTCAATGAAAGATAGAAGATACCATATTCATCTGGATGTTATGTTATGTTTCACACAAAATGTTTCTTTCTCGTGCTTCCTACCTACTTGTAGGATGAGTTAACATGACTGTGTTTGCTGTATCACTACATTCTTGCTTGCACTTCCGTTCTGTCCGTCTCCACAGCAGGCTGGTCAGAGTAGGTGAATGATATGAGAAGGGATCGGGTTCGATGCACGACCGCGTCGGAATCTTCTCCGTTCTGAGACTCAATGTTATGTTATCCTCGTCATAATTTCCTTATCGACACCCAAGTCGCCAAAGTGGCGTCATATCATATATATATATATATATATATATATATATATATATATATATATATATACTAGTCTCTTTCGTCTGTGTATCGTACACTATACGTAACGAAGTCGGAATTGTTGCTTCGAATGTACTGTTCATGATGTCGACCACCATTATCACCGCAGAGTGTGCGGCGCCGTTAAATACAACAAACACTGGCAGATAAACAGACCTGACTAGAACGGAAGAATACTGAACGTACTAGGCGTTACAGTCTGGAACCGCGCGACCGCTACGGTCGCAGGTTCGAATCCTGCCTCGGGCATCGATGTGTGTGATGTCCTTAGGTTAGTTAGGTTTAAGTAGTTCTAAGTTCTAGGGGACTGATGACCTCAGCAGTTAAGTCCCATAGTGCTCAGAGCCATTTGAACAATTTTACTGAACGTACTGAATGCATGCTTGCGAGTGAAGAGGTATTACCGCTGCCAACAGAAAGTACAGTGAATGAGTGGATCAAGTTTGTTTCCAAACAAGACACACAGCGCATTAAGTCGGCATTTGCTCTATTTTGCAGATATTTTCAGTGCAGTACAGATACAAAGTTCAACAGAGGTGAGAAATCAAATGAAATGCCATTACTCTGCAACGAGCCACCGGAGACCACGGATGTGTTATACCAAAATACTAAGAAAATGTCGTTGGACAACCTTCGAAATTTTGTTGGTGGAGTTCGGGTTCAGGCAGTGTATTCCACACGCTACTTAACTCTACACTGAACTGAGGAGAGTAATTTGCTCTATTATTAGCCGCTTGCTCTTTCATTTAATCCGCATCTGGTCCAAAGTAAAGGGACTTTTTCAAAGGTGTGCATTCTAAGCTCTCGTAGTCTTATGGTACTTAGATGAGGTACGTACTGTGTACCGCGAATAACAGTTCGAGGAATGAGTCGAACGAGATTCCTCGAGAGCATTGATTAACATTTAAGTTCTCTAGCGTACATTTAATGTGGACCTATTATGAAGCGCGTCCGAATTCCTACGAAATTAGCGAGGAGAAGTTCGTAAGGACTACAAAAACAAGACCAGTAGTCCAGGATGGACAAGAAACTTTTGTATGCTATTATAGCCACAAATACATTGCATTTTCTCAGATTGTTTCGTAAAATATCTTTCTTACTTAGGGATGTAGTACGATAAATCTGACGTGTTTATTTCATTTCATAACCGTGAGGCTGTTCGCAAAAGATACATCTGTCTTTGGGGGGGGGGGGGGGGTAATGCCAGATGACCAGCGACTTGCAGGAAGATATGCAGAGTGTAGGTGATCGAGCAAGGACTGATAGTTGACCCTGAACTTAAGTTTAGTGTATTGCACCTAAACAGATGAAGGAACCTACCACTGTTCTCCTTCTTGCAGTGGCATGAGTAAATACCGAAAAACCCTAAGAGTAACCATCCGTAGTAAGCGGAATTGAAAGGGTCACACAAAGCAAATTATAGGACAAGCAGATGCTAGGCTGACATCAGAGGGAAAATATTTAGGAAGTGTAATTCATTCACGAAAGAAATGGCTTTCAAAGCACTTGATCTGGCGGTTCATAGGTATTGATCATCATTCTGGGGTTGGACTGGAAGGAGATATAAAGATCAAACGAATAGAGGCGTGTTTCTTCACGCGATAGTTGATACGGCGCGAGAGTGTTAGAGAGGTGCCCAACAAACTCTGGTGACAGGCACTACAACAGACGTCTTGCGCATCATGGGGGGTTTTACTGTTGAAATTCTAAGACAGTACGTCCTGGAAAGGCTTAGGCAACGTATTACCCCCCCCCCCCCCCCCCCTCACTAAGTATGTATCGCGAACTCTACATCTGTATCTACATGATTACTCTTGCAATTAACGATTAAGTGCCTAGCAGAGGGTTCATCGAGCCAGCTGCAAGCTATTTCTGTACCGTTACACTCACTAAAAGTGCGCTGGAAAAAAAAAACACTTAAATCTTTCTGTGCGAGCTCTGATCTCTCCTATTTCATTATGATGATCATTTCTTCCCATGTAGATGGAAGCCATCAAAATATTTTCGCATATTCGGAGGAGATAGCTGGTGACTGAAATTTCATGGGGAGATCCTACCGCAACGGAAAGCACCTTCGTTTTAATGATTGACATCCCAATGCGCGTATGATATCCGTGGCACGCTCTTCCCGACTTCCCGATAATACAAAACGGGCTGCCCTTCTTTGAACTTTTTCGATGTCCTTCGTCAACCTTGTCTGGTATAGATATCTAAAAGCGGTACTCCAGAAGAGAACGGATGAGCGTATTGTAGGCAGTATCTTTAGTGGATGTGTTCGATTTGGTAAGTAAATAGCAGTCTTTGGTTCGCTTTCCCCACAATATTATCCATATGATCGTGATACAACCACAACGAGAAAATGAGAGAAATTAGATTTCAAAGGGAGTATAGATGTAGACGGTGGTATAAAAAGTGCCCTCTCCCCCACAAATTAAGATGTTTTACGAAGTATAGATGTAGACTTAAAAGGTAAATGAGAATCCTTGAAAGAAAGTCAACGCAGCTCTCGCGAAACACTTTTGCTTAGATTTACATCGCCTGCATTTGCAAAAGACGGTAGGACGATAATTTTGCCACCATTCAGTAGCGTATAACGCGCACGGATCATAAGATAAAGACAAGAGAGGTCAGGCCACATACACAGGCTTGTTTCTCTCGCTCTATAAGGGCGCGGAGTAGGAAAGAGAACGAATAATATCCGTATGATTTACCCTCCGGCATACACTAACAAGTGGCTTGAGGACTATAAATGCAGCTATAGATATATTTATATGTAGAATTGCGAACCCGACAGTGCCTCGGAATTGGTAAAAACGTATGGGAATTGCATATACAACTTAAATTCCTTGCACTCCCCCGCTCCCCTCTCTATCAGTCTTCTCATCCCCTCTCTCTTCTCATCTTTTTTTGTTTAACCACCATATCCCTGTCTCTCTCTGTCCATCTCCTCCTCCACCTCTCTATGTCCGTTTCCATCTGAACGTTCAGTAGAGTATCGTGTAAAAATTTGAAGTAAACCCGTCAAGTTCTTGTCAAGATTTTTGGTATAGGGGAGCGATGGACTTATTGTAACAGGGGTAAGTAGTAACACGCTCTTTTCACTAGAATCTTAAATTTTATTCGCGTATTTCTTTGACTCGATTTGACCTATGAACCGCGCCGCATCATGTTGCCATAGCCACTGTCCCGCCGGCCGGCGCAGTAAGCGGAAGTGTGCACGCGGTTCACTTTTGCCAGGTAATATAAAATTGTACTGTCGTAACATTTTGGTTTGCGTTGTTATTATCGACTAATTGCAAACGTTCTATATCTTATTTACATTCAAATTTATCCATCTCTGATAATGTGTACCAGTTTTTCAGTTGCTAAACTGTTTAAATAGTTATCTTGATAAATGTTAAAGATCATACCATGGGGTTAGTTGTAACAAAATCCCGGGGCTTGTTGTAACATGCCCCACGTTATGATGTAGATATCTAGTTTTTTTTCCTTTCTTCTAGAATGAGGGTGTGTAAAAGAAAGTCAGAGCGGGCAACACAAACCAAGAAGTGTGCGAGTTGGTGGCAGCTGAAGTTATAGGGAAAAAAATGCAGTATTCGGAAATCTAGTCAAACTTTCGGATTATGTAACGTCTCTCTTTATAGATACACAAAGAAAAAGAAGAATAATGAATGTTTAAGAGTTGGTTATGTTAAGCCTAGACAAGTATTTACTGCAGAAGAAGAGGGTAAGATGGCTTCCTACCTACTCAAGTGCGCCGAAATATATTTTGGACTACCTCCTATAGAAGTAAGGAAACTAGCTTACCAATGCAGTGTGCAGCTTAATGCTAAAAACATTCCTCCTTCTTGACATCAAAATAACATGGCTGGTACTGACTGGTTCCAAAATTTTATGCGCAGAAATCCACATTTATCTTTAAGGACACCAGAAGCGACGTCTTTAAGTCGAGCGACATCGTTCAGTAAGACTAACGTTAATTCATTCTTTGCAATATATCAACGACTTCTCCAAAAATATCAGTTTAATGCGTCTCGAATATGGAGCATTGATGAAACAATGTATGTCGTAACTATTTGCCCCGATAGACGTTACAACTTGCCCCAAGCACGAGGTAAGTTGTTACACCGCATTTCTTCTAGCAAATAATTGATTGTAAAATAATGACCAATAGTTATAGTATTATTTTTACTTTATTTGTTAGAGGAAGAGTTACAGCATCCATATATATATATAAAAATTGGAAATCAATTAGTCAAGAATTTTTCGAGTTTTGTGATAACGACGCTTCCCGCTTTGAATATCACATATATATGTGTACATTACGTTTGCTGAAAGTATATAGCTGATCCGATTTCGTCCGTCCGAATGCTAGTGTATCGTGCGAAAACTTGAAGCAAATCGGTCAAGAACTCTTCGGCAACAACGTGTCCACTTTGTACATTGCATACATATTTATATAGTATCTGTAACTGTAAAACTTTTTTGCTATGAAAATATGTGACAGTAGAATTGTCAAACTGAACGCAAAGTTTTTTTTTTTATTTTCCTTACCAAAAACGCTATTACTATACACAATTACGAACACAAAAAAAAAATCAACCAACTGGGTCGAGCTTTTGTCAAGTGATAATCTTCCACAACTGATTTTAATTTCCAACTTTTCCGTTGAATTCGAAAAAAAAAACAATAACAAAATCGCTCAAGTCGTTCTCAGGTGGTGATCTTGCTTACATTCGACAACTGGCTTTCATTTGACACTTAGCCAACTGTCATTCAGTCAAGATGGTGTACTCAGTAATGAAACAAAGCAGTAGGCTCTGCCAGAAATATCGACTCTTAGACAATGCGTCTAATAGTGAATTTTAATACGACAGTATGCCATCTTAGGCAATTTATAACACTTAAAAACACTTGATAATGGCACTTTGAAGCCGAAATAATGATTGTGTAAGTGTAAATGTAACGCTGTAAATAAACAACAGTCTAATGGCGGTACTGACTTTAAAGAAATATATTACGACTGTGGCCCCGCAATATGAAAAAAATATGATTTTCATTTATATAGGCATGTGTTATTCGCAGGTACACACATGAATCGCACGGAACTGTTTCAGGAAAGATTGCATAAAATGCAGACACGCAGAGGGGTACGCAGCACTTACCGATTGTCGCAGCCGGCCCGATTTAGGCGGTGGTGTGACTCGCAAATCGCCTCCAATACGCGAACTACGAAAGCACGAAGCGCCCGGTCGACTTAGAAAAGCCACAGGAGCACACTCGCCGTCCGTGTTGAAGCGCGCGCGGCGGCGCTGGCTGCTGGCTGGGGAACGCGACGCGGCTGTCTGGCCGCCGACTTCACTGTGCTGGCTGGCTGAGCGGCCGCCGCGGCGTCACCTCCCACGGGCGTTGCGGTTCCGGGGAGGCTGCGAACCGCCGCCGGGACGTGGTGGGGAAGGTTGCGCCGGACTGCGAGCCCCTCTCCAGAGAAAGCGTCTCGTCTCCTCGTGACCAGTGGCGATTCGTCACGCGGTCTTCGCACTCGTCCACGGTCCGACAGCTCGCTTTGGCCTTCTGGCCACTGTCATCAAACAGATAAAGACGCTCGGCTCGTTTGTAGCAGTGCTCCAGACGCAGTGCGTTTCTTTCTGATGAACATCGGGCTAAAAGTCGTGGTCGGGGACAACGCTGTACTAACGAGTTTCGTGAAGAGATTCTGTAAGCGCTCGCCGTGAGTTGTGATGGGAACGAAACGAGATATGCCGACTGTTGGCTAACGAGAGAGCGGCGAGAAGACGACGTCTTTCGAGGCAAGAGACGAAGGGATGTTGTCACAATTTTCACGTCAATAGAGATTCGAAATCCGCTGTGTATTTCGTTAAAGTTCTTTTTAACTAACACATTCGTTGGCTTCGCCAACTAGTAGCCAAGTTATCACCTTGCAACCTTACCTAGACTGCATGCAACGGTACAGATCATTTACCACAACCTTCAGTCCGAGGCGAATCTTCTTTTCATGTGACACATTCGTCGCCTTCGCCAACTCAGAAAAGAAACAGTACCCTCCTGTCTAAACTAGGCCTCGGGATATGCTACGGGTCAAAAGCCTCATTCTACATCTACATCTGCATCCATACTCCACAAGCCACCTGACGGTGTGTGGCGGAGGGTACCTTGAGTACCTCTATCGGTTCTCCCTTCTATTCCAGTCTCGTATTGTTCGTGGAAAGAAGGATTGTCGGTATGCTTCTGTGTGGGCTCTAGTCTCTCTGATTTTATCCTCATGGTCTCTTCGCGAGATATACGTAGGAGGGAGCAATATACTGCTTGACTCCTCGGTGAAGGTATCTTCTCGAAACTTCAAGAAAAGCCCGTACCGAGCTACTGAGCGTCTCTCCTGCAGAGTCTTCCACTGGAGCTTATCTATCATCTCCGTAACGCTTTCGCAATTACTAAATGATCCTGTAAGGAAGCGCCCTGCTCTCCGTTGGATCTTCTCTATCTCTTCTATCAACCCTATCTGGTACGGATCCCACACTGGTGAGCAGTATTCAAGCAGTGGGCGAACAAGCCTACTGTAACCTACTTCCTTTGTATCCGGATTGCATTTCCTTAGGATTCTTCCAATGAATCTCAGTCTGGCATCTGCTTTACCGACGATCAACTTTATATGACCATACCATTTTAAATCACTCCTAATGCCTACTCACAGATAATTTATGGAATTAACTGCTTCCAGTTGCTGACCTGCTATATTGTAGTTAAATGATAAGGGATCTTTCTTTCTATGTATTCGTAGCACATTACACTTGTCTACATTGAGATTCAATTGCCATTCACTGCACCATTCGGGGTAAATATCCATGAACCAACAGCAAACAAGAGAACGGTTTCATTGATACGCCATTAGAAATACATTGCCTGTTTTCTCGTCTCTCGTTCGTAACCTAAAACAATCATCACATGGCGAACGCGAAACACACTTTGCCAACCTACGAGCAGTAGAGAAACACCGCCGTGAGTGTGGCCCCGATCAAGACTTTTGCCAACATGTGGTTTTTGACACTTAAGTAATGTTTTTAAGCATACTATGCGGCTCAACGTTTCGTCTCTTCCAGATCGGGACAGAATTTGATGCTATACACAGTTCTGGCCAGCGTTTTGGGTTTTCCCTGGCTGTAAGGTGAACTTCAGAACAATCAATTGGTTCAAATGGTTCTGAGCACTATGGGACTTAACATCTGAGGTCATCAGTCTCCTAGACTTAGAACTAGCTAAACCTAACTAACCCAAGGACATCACACACAGCCATGCCCGAGGCAGGATTCGAACCTGCGACCGCAGCAGCAGCGCGGTTCCGGACTGAAGCGCCTAGAACCGCTCGGCCACAGCGGCCGGCTCAGAACAATCGAGAGACGCTCTCAAAACAGCTTCTCCCTTCGAGGAGGGAACATACTGAGAATTCTCAACTTAGCACGCAGCGCAGTGAGAATGACCATATCTAGGCACAAAGATTACAAACAAAAAACAGCAATGATATATCCGTATGACTATTAATTCATCCATAGCATGTCTTTAGAATGACTACTACAATCTTTGACACTGTTTTTTTCATGCTAGATAGTATACCAGTGCAGTCTGGCCTTGTGATTCGCCTAACGTTGTCGTATATATGGATTATTTAGCTGTATTCAATAATTTAGATGCAGTTGATTTATAACGTAGATACAGGTACAAATGATCAATCACCCTTGCACACCTGTCCTACAATTTTTTTAAAAATATTATGTTATGCAGCCAATGTTCTATGGACATATTTGTTTACAAAAATTGTGTATAATTATCGTGTTGTTCATTGCATTTAGATACCTGCGGATGATCTGTTGTTTGAGCGAAACTGATAGGCTTAATAAATGACATACAGTTATTGTACCAAATGATGAGATGTCAAAAATGTCAGCAGTGCTTTTGCATTTTCTTTCTCTCAACATTACGTCTCCTTCTCACGAAACAACGTTAGAGGCTATATAAATCCCTTGGCACACGAAATATTGTAAAATCTGAACAGGGTAAAAACAGGCTGCATCAACTCATTTACAGTAGATACCGGGCCATCTTCGTATTAGGGGCTATGATCACACAGACGTACTGACGAGAACTTCCGTCACCTGCTTCCTACCGAACTACACCTACAGTACAGTGACTCTCGGAGCAAGCTCACCAAGAAAGCAAAAACGCAATCTATAATGTTAGTGGGGAGCAGGTTGCGCCAGACAGTAAGTCTCTCTACAGGGAAATTATCTTGTGTCTTCGAGACGAGCGATTCAGCGCTAGATCTTCGTACTCGCGCCAACGAGTTCGTCAGTGACCCAACAGCTTGTCATGACCTGGGCGCTGTTATCGAACAGATAAAGACACTCCAATGTAGGAATGTTACATGAGCAGTGTTTTCCTTCTTAGACAACATCTGGTTTTTGACCTTTAGGAAATCCATATTGTTTTAAGGAAGCTTTTAAATACTTTGGAAAAAAAAGAAAACGCCCGCATCTCGTGGTCGTGCGGTAGCGTTCTCGCTTCCCACGCCCGGGTTCGATTCCCGGCGGGGTCAGGGATTTTCTCTGCCTCGTGATGGCTGGGTGTTGTGTGCTGTCCTTAGGTTAGTTAGGTTTAAGTAGTTCTAAGTTCTAGGGGACTGATGACCATAGATGTTAAGTCCAATAGTGCTCAGAGCCATTGAGCCAAAAAAAAAGAAAACATGAAATGGCAGCATAGCAGTATGCCACAATATTAAGACAACTAGTTGTGGTCAAACAACATACCAGTATGTGTAACGAAAACCACCACGATTAACCACAATGATCAGGAACCAGTATCTGCATGCAGACACTAACTGTCACGACAGCTTAGTCCTTAAAAGTCAGATACCAACTAATTTATGTCAGATACGGAAATTTTTCGGACATCATGTACTCAGAAGTCTCAACAGGGCAAAGGAATTGCATCAACTGTTTCATCTTCTGTGGATACGTAATGGGGAAAATGAATGCACAGAATGGCTAAAAATGGTGCAAGACCTATTTCACAATACACGCTCCAGCAAAGCAAAACCAGAATGGGCCGTGTAGTGCACTTGGACCGTAACATCGAAAGCACGTGATTCCGGATGATACAGCAACAAACTCCACGCCACCCTTGCTTTCTTAACACGAATCTCACCGGAATGGAAACAGTTACTATTAAAGAAGATGAGTTCACGCGAGTACAGATCAAATAAGACATTTGTTGAAAGTGACACCTCTCAAAATAGTGGCTCTGCATCACTGTAGATGACAGGCTGTCACCTGTAAATGGAGACGAGAAGTTGACTAAAAAGATGTGCTTAATGTCGCTGTCTACATCTCAGAAACATCTTTTCTAGGTAGAACCAAGACGTATTAACGAGAATTACTGAGGAATTTAAAAAAGAAGCAGACGAGGATAGATTTATGCAATTAGGACATTAAATCAGGGAGATGAAGTATTAATAGAAGCAGCATAAGATAAGATGGCTGGAGGAAAGGTGACGTCAGTAATAGATTAGCGAGAGAGATAAAGCTTTCTAGATGAAGAATGTTTTTCTGCAATCACATACAGAGTTGAGGAAGATTTTCCTCAAATTGTGGGTGTGGAAAACAGTGAAAGGTGAGTCCAGAGAAGGAGATTCTGAACGTATTAAAAATATTGTGCTGGAGGTGGATATTGAACAGTAAATGAGCTAATAATGGATGAAATGACGTGGCACTAGAAACAGTGGCCGCACCTCGAGGAATTATAAAGAAGAACTAGAAAGGGGGAAATTCTATGCGGAGTGTATGTTCTGTTGGAAGATTTTCAAAGGAAATCGCAGACCTAGAACTGTGTATGCTAGCACTTGTAACGTCAAATCACTTATTACAAAAGGATGAAAATGAAAAGAAGGGAAATAAATCTCCCCTATTAGGCAAACGACAAACGATCGGTATCAACTAAGGCAATGAATAAGACATCGAGTTCCTTGTCAAGAGAACATCATGGGATTTTGCTTAAATGTAAAATACACGAGATAAATTTAATCAGAATAATTTAATATTCAGAACATGTTTGAAACGCGTTAAATCGTTTTCCCAATTTGCTGTAGAACAATTACGTTCAGGAGCGTGATTTCCCACACACTGTTCTTAAATTGTGATGTTTTGTATGATCTCCATAGGAAGCCCAAACTTGCTATCAACATAATAAAAACTTGAAGTAGCAAAATACGACCAGAAACACACCTCATAGCATCTTCAGTGTGCTTTATGGAATCATGCATTATTGCGCTGGTCCCTGTGTGCGCCAAAGTGATCGAAATTTTTCGTTTTTTATCTAGTTAAACACCAAATCTCTATGGGAGTGTGCAGACTTGAAGATCCTACACTCAAAAAATTCTACAACGCAGATAATTCTTTTTTTGAAAGCATGTTTCTTGGGACATATAAGGGATGATAATGGTTTCCGGGTTTTTGCTACATTAAAATTCGTAAGCGGCCACTCACCGAACTAAGCCGGTACTCGTTGCTGCCGAGAGTACGCTTAAGCATAGCCACAGCTGTATCAAAAGCAAACATTTAGTCGTATTGGGGTTATCCCACATTTCCGTTGTTCTTAACCGACGTGCTGCCGTCAGTGACTGAAACTGTTAGATTCCAAATCAGCCGAACAGTTTCGAATCAATTTCAACAGAATAAATTGGAGTAATTTTGCTATGTCCGCCCGGTTACCCGTGCGGTCTGACGCACTGCTTTCCGAGAGGGAAGGCGTGCCGGTCCCCGGCACGAATCCGCCCAGCGGATTAGTGTCGAGGTCCGGTGTGCCGGCCAGTCTGTGGATGGTTTTTAAGGCGGTTTTCCATCTGCCTCGGTGAATGCGGGCTGGTCCCTCTTATTCCGCCTCAGTTACACCATGTCGGCGATTGCTGCGCAAACACTATCTCCACGTACGCGTACACCATAATTACTCTACCACGCAAACATTGGGGCTACACTCGTCTGGTGTGAGACGTTCCCGGGCCGTCCACTGGGGGCCGAACCGCGCAGTAACCCTGGGTTCGTTGTGGGGCGGCGGTGGGGTGAGTGGACTGCTGTACCCTGTTGTGGGGTTGTGTACCACTGAGGGATACGGCGGGAACGAAGCCTCTCTGTCGCTTCTAGGTCCCCGGTTTAATACAATACAATTTTGCTATGGATGCCGCACTATTTCTGTTATAGGCGAGAGCGAGATAGAGATGATAAACGTCAATCAAGTTTTCAGAACAGATTGGATACTATGCTCAATACAGTGCACTCTCCTGTACTGTCTTGACGGTCGTTTGACATTTTTTTTTCTCCCCAAGCCCAAGGGCTCTGGCATAAAAGAATTTAATTAAGTTTTGGTCATTGCAGCATTAGAGTCTCGGTTGTTTGGTTGGTTGATTTGGGGAAGGTAACCAAACAGCGAGGTCGTTGGTCCAATCGGATGAGGGAAGGATGGGGAAAGAAATCGGCCGTGCTCTTTCAAAGGAACCATCCCTGCATTTCTCTACGGCGATTTAGGGAAATCATGGAAAACCTAAATCAGGATGGCCGGACTAGGATTTGAACCGTCGTCCTCCTGATTGCGAGCACAGTGTGCTAACTACTGCACCAACTCGCTCTGTCTAGAGTCTCGAATCTCATCTAGGAGCAAAATATAGACTGTCAATGTACCATTGTTTGCGTATGACACTCTAGAAAAGATAACAAATGAAAATGCAGGCCAAGAGTTTCCATTCCAACCGGTAGCAGTATTATCTGAGGGAACAAGAAAGTTAAGAAAACAGACTAAAAATACGTTTTGTTCTGAGACTATGTAATATGAGAATGCAAGAGAACAAATATTATTTTGTCTGATAATAGCATTTTTTGTTTTTCCTTGCTTTATGAGAGGAAAAAAAATAATTTGTGTTTTATTTCATGTCTTAATTTTATTATGTCTGAAATTAGAACGAAGGTTCAAATGGTTCAAATGGCTCTGTGCACTATGGGACTTAACTTCTGTGGTCTTCAGTCCCCTAGAACTTAGAACTACTTAAACCTAACTAACCTAAGGACATCACACACATCCATGCCCGAGGCAGGATTCGAACCTCCGACCGTAGCGGTCGTGAAGTTCCAGACTGTAGCGCCTACAACCGCTCGGCCACCCCGGCAGGCTAGATAGAAGGCCTTGGAGTCTCCTTCAGGAGCAGTGGAGTTCAAATTCCCACCAAACTTTATTGGATTACGTTTCCACGGTTTTCCCCAACTGACTAAGTTGACTGTCGGAATGGATCGTTTGAAATGGCTCATTTATTTTTTAAACAAGTATGGCCTTCAACCGTGATAACCTCATCGTCGACGGAACGGTAGTAAACGATTCCTATCTTTCCTTTCCTTTTCTTTCCTATGTTTCTCGTTGCGCCGGCCGCGGTGGTCTTGCGGTTCTAGGCGCTGCAGTCCGGAACGGCGGGACTGCTACGGTCGCAGGTTCGAATCCTGCCTCGGGCATGGATGTGTGTGATGTCTTTAGGTTAGTTAGGTTTAAGTAGTTCTAAGTTCTAGGGGACTGATGACCTAAGATGTTAAGTCCTATAGTGCTCAGAGCCATTTGAACCATTTTTCTCGTTGCCGCGCTGTACCACGTTTCCAAACGACAAAATGTACTTACCAAAAAAGTTTTTTTGGGGGGATCCCTTATAGTCGTTGTTCATCTGTCTGTCTCTTTGTCCGTCCGACTATTAAGATGCCTTTTACAGTCCCTTGACGACGTGAAAAATTTAAGCTCCTGCGTTGCTGTCAGAAAACAGGGCCATTTGTATCACTCATTTCGACATTCGCAAACACCTTCATCGAGTCCTACAGGGTGTTTGTATGTGTATTAAACCGGGAACATAGAAACGACGGAGAGGCTTCGTCCCGCTGTAGTCCTCAGTGGTACACAACCCCACAATAGGCCACAGTAGTCCACCTACCCCACTGCCGCCCCACACCGAACCCAGGGTTATTGTGTGGTTCGGCCCCCAGTGGACCCCCTCCCCCCCTTCCCTCCTCCCCCTACCCTGGGAACACTCATACTAGACAAGTGTAACGCCAAATGTTTGCGTGGTAGAGTGATTACGGTGTTCAAAATGGTTCAAATAGCTCTAAGCACTATGGGACTTAACATCTGAGATCATCAGTCCCCTAGACTTAGAACTACTTAAACCTAACTAACCTATGGATATCACACACACCCATGCCCGAGGCAGGATTCGAACCTGCGACCGTAGCAGCATCGTGGTTTCGGACTGAAGCGCCTAGAACCGCTCGGCTAGATTACGGCGTACGCGTACGTGGAGACAGTGTTTGCGCAGTAATAACCGACATAGTGCAATTGAGGCGGAATAGGGGGAACCAGCCCGCATTCGCCGAGGTAGATGGAAAACCGCCTTAAAAAGCATCCACAGGCTGGCCGGCACACCGGACCTCGACATTAATCTGCCGGGCCGATTCGTGCCGGGGACTGGCACGCCTTTACGCTCGGGAAGCAACGCGTTTGACCGCGCGGCTAGCCGGGCTGGCCGTCCAACAGGGTAATTCCCGTTCCTAGAATCATGGAATTTGACAAGAAGAAAGGTTTCACAGTACAAAAAATCGAAAATCGTTGATTTGTAATTATATCACGTAAAAATATATTTTATCATTTGTTGTTCATATGTTGGGTATAGGTATTTAGTTGAAATTCATGTGAAATATGGAGGTCTACGGTCCCTCGGGGGTGTAAATGACTTAAGCTCGTAAGTGAATGGAATCAAAAGATATATATGTCACAATATTTTGATACGAAGTCGCTCATCAAAACTTATAGATGAGCTGCTTACAGAAATGCCTAGCGGTAAAGTGTAGGTCTGTAAACAGGAAGGTCACAGGATCGGATATCGGTCGGACCAAGGGTTTTTCAATCTACGTTTCAACGTAATCTTTTCATCTGAATGATATGAGGCGTCATTAGAAACACCACGTGGTTCGGTTTCCACGTTAAACTGTGGATCCCCTTGGACAAGTGGGGTGAATTACGGATCCACAAGTCGCCGAAGTGCCGTCCAGTACAAAAACTTGCACCAGGCCATTGAGCCACACGAAGTTATTACATACATGTTATTACATACATAATTAAGATAGTGTTGAACCACGGAACCCTCAGTACGCAAGTCCTACTTGCACTTGTCTGGTTTTCTCACAAGAATTTGCTATTTTTTTGTCTTTAAGCACTTTGATTTTCTTTGTTACAGTGGCAGAGATGTTATGTAACACGGAGAGGGGAGAGGTTTATTGCTGAAACTACGAGAACGCCTTGGTTCCAAAAGGAGCTTGTTTCGTATTACTTCCTCCCTCGCATTTCTAGCACAATGACCACGAGGAGAAAATCGAAGAAATTACAGCCCGCACGGAGCTTTATCGATTGTCACTCTTCCCATTCGCGAATAGAACAGGGAAAGGTAGAAGAAGTGTCCTCAGCCATAAACCCTCTGGCAGCTTGCGGAGTATAGATGTAGATATAGATCAGACATGTAATAATAACTAAGTTAATACAATAATTTCGTACGACTCAATAGCGGGCGCAAGTCTTTCAATTGGACGCCACTTCGGTGACTTGCAGCTCCTAATCTTTGCCTACAATATAACGGCCTTAGACTAGGCAATTTTAAAGATGAAGATCAGTGGCAAATTAAAATTGTGTGATAGAGTGGGAATCGAATCCTGACTCTCGCATTTAGCTGGCAGTGGCCTTAATGACTGAGATACTCAAGCTCGATTCACGACTTGTCTTTATAGTTTTCAAACCAGACGTGCATCAGAATAGACCGAGGTCTAGTGGTAGAGTCGTTGACTAGGAATTTAAACTTCCTTCGTCCCCAGTTCGAATCCAGTAGCTATTTAATTTCTTAATAAAATCAGCGGCAACTATAGCCGAAGACTCACGGCGTAAGGAGGGTAGAGGAATGGACAGAGGTTTGGGGCACTCTCTTGCCATTGCAGGTGGGAAACTGACACTGTAACACGGAAGAATTAACACTGATCAATGCTATGAGAGTGTAGAAGATAGTGGACACTTAGGTATCCGAGGGATTTTCGGACTGCCCTCTTAGCCCGAGTATCGATTGAGAGAACACGTCTCCAGACAACGGGTGTGGCTCGCGGCCGAGCCTTGTGGTGGCGCCGCTCTGTAACGGCTGTTTACCGCTATGCCGAGCAATTTTCTCGCTAGCCTCTGAAGCCTGAGAATCGCGCCATTGAGTAGCAGGCTATTTGGCATTGGCTGATTAAGCTTTTCAGATTTGGGTTTTCCCTTGGATAGTGGTATATGGGTAGAACACTTGGCTACGCCTTCGAGTCGTGTTGGTTATTCGTTCACCTCGTGATTTCCGTATTCATTCAGTTTAACTGCCATCAGGTATCGTGATCTTGGGATCTCATGTGGGGTTGTTACGAGGTGCTGTGGGCCCAGACACTTCTGTTTTCGTTCCGCTGGTCTGTGCGAGTTTTGTAGGCTGTGTTTCTACGTACGCAGAGTAGATCAGAAAAGAAAGCACTGCAGCAAAGACACGTAAGGTGAATCCTGAGGACATGCGACCTGTAATTGAAAAAGTGTCAGGATTACCTTTCATTTGGTAAAAGATTCCAGAGCAGTCTCCCATATGGATCTCCAGAAGGACACACTGCCAAGGGGTAGGTAACCATGAGAAAAAGACTGAATAACCAACGAAAGGCTAACATTTTACAACTGCAGATGAGCGTGAGAATTAATCCACAATCAGCTTAAAAGTATATGTAACAAAGTTACTGACAACAATGATACATGGAAGAATCGAAAAGAAAAAAGAGGATTTCTTAAGTGCCAACAAGTTTGGCTTTAAGAAAGCTAAAGGCGCCACAGAAGCGATACAGACATTGCACCTGACAATATAAGGAAGACTTGACAGAAATCAAGACATGTTTATCGGATTGGTCGACCTAGAAAAGAGTTCGAGAATGTAAAACAAAGCAAGATGGTGGAAACTCTCAGAAAAGTAGGTCTAACCTTTAAGGGAAAGACGGGTAATGTACAATAAATATAAGAAACAAGAAAGAAAAATAAGACCAAAAATGGTTTAAATGGCTCGGAGCACAATGGGACTTAAATGCTGTGGTCATCAGTCCCTTAGAACTTAGATCTACTTAAACCTAACTAACCTAAAGACATCACAGACATCCATGCCCGAGCCAGGATTCGAACCTGCGACCGTAGCGGTGGCGCGGTTCCAGACTGTAGCGCCTAGAACCGCTCGGCCACTCCGTCCGGCAAAAATAAGACCAAGAACGAAGTGCACAGATTAAATATGATGTAAGACAGGGATGCAGTCTTTGTACCCTAGACTTGAAACTGTACTCTGAAGAAGCAATGACGGAAATCAAAGACAGGTTCAGGCTTGGGATTAAAATTCAGGATGAGAAAATGCTAACGATAAGATTCGTTGATGACACTGTTATCCTCAGTCCAAGCGAGGAAGGATTGCAGGACACACTAAATGGAATGAACTATTTACTGACCACGCCATGTCGATTGAAACTAAATCGAATGAGGACTAAAGAAACGGGAAGCAGAAATGAGATTAGTGAGAATGTTACCTTCAAAATTGGGAACTATGAAGCAGGCGAGGTGAAGGAGAAAAATAACACATGACAGAAGAAACAACGGGGACATAAAGAGCAAACTAGTACAGGCAAAGAGAAAATTCAAGGCTAAAAGAAGAGGGAAGATTAGAAGAGAAAAGAATGGAAGTATTGAGCTGTGGTGCTATATAAGGATGTTTAAAATTAAGTAGACTGATACGAAATGAGGAGGTTCTACGTAGAATCATTGAGGAAAGACGCATGTGGAAAACACTGACAAGAGGAAGGGACTTACTTTGAGAGATGAGGAAATAAGTTCCTTTGTACTAGAGGGTAAAAACTGTAGGTGAAGACGGAGATTTGAATATATCCGCAAAACAATTTAGGACGTAGACCTGCCCGGATAGCCATGAGTGTTATAGGGCCGTTTCTCGGACGGGGAGGTGCGCCGGTCAACGAATCGAGCCCGTCTGGCGGATTAATTACGATGGTCTATGTGCTATCCAGGCTGGATGTGGAGGAGGATCCTTAATGGTGTGGGCATGGGTTGTGTTGACCGCTCAAACGCCTCTTCAGGAAACTTTACGGTTGAACTTGCAAAGTTTAACTGCCATCAGGTATCGTGATCTTGGGGTCTCATGTGGGGTTGTTACGAGGTGCTGTGGGCCCAGACCGTTCTAATGAACGACAATGATGGACCTCATAGAGCATGGGTGGCTGATATTTTCCTAGAGACTGAAGAATTGGCACGCATTGCGCGGTCTGATCGGTCTCCTGATTTGAATCCCATAGAGCAAGTCTGGGATGCACTAGGGACACGAGTTTCATCACGCTAGCATCAACCAACCACTCTTCAAGACTTGCGACCAACTCTACAGAAAGAATGGGCGTTATTGCCCCAACATGATATTGATGACATCATTTACACCATGCCCCATCGTTGTCCGCCCTGTACTGCTGCCAGAGGTAGTCACACCCCATACTGAGCACATTAATCAGTTGTCGGAATGAGTGTCTAAATCCATTAAGTTGGAGAAAAAACGAATAACTTATTTGTCTACCGTTATGGACTTTGTAGTTGTTGACGTTCTGTAGTCTTTACATTGTTTCTACTTTACTATAACCTTTTTATACTGTTTTGCGGCAAAATAAGTGCAGCTTTGCAAAATTTGTGTTTGTTGCTATGATTTTGGAAACTTGCGTATGCTAGAATGGCGCTAATATAGAAAAGTACGATTTCGATGCAATTCACTTACAAGACAAGGACCGCCCAACAAATGTCATGGAAAATAACACCTTCTTTTAATACATGTTATTGCTGACTGCAAATTCTTTACTTTAGTACGCAAGAAAATGAAAAGGATAGTTTGCTACTCACCACGTAGTGGTGGTGTCGAATCCTCTATGTAGTGAGTAGCAATCTATCCTCTTCATTTTGTTGTTCTTCCATCCTGTATCCTCCATTATCTGAATTAGTACAATACTGTCACACGGGGCAGGATTCGAATCTCCGTTATTTTACAAAATCACTTGAAGCGAACTGCGGTTCATTACCCTAAAAAAAAATGCCGCGGAAGGTTTCCTGCTCTATGTTATGCACTGCGAATGTTAGCCACGTTTGCAATCGCCTCAGGTCAGACAGATGTATTGAGTTGTGAGAATCATTAATAGAAACACCTGTTCTCTAGTCATAATACTGGAAAAGACAACCAGCTATAACGAAACCGCCGGCCGCGGTGGTCTCGCGGTTCTAGGCGCGCAGTCCGGAACCGTGCGACTGCTACGGTCGCAGGTTCGAATCCTGCCTCGGGCATGGATGTGTGTGATGTCCTTAGGTTAGTTAGGTTTAAGTAGTTCTAAGTTCTAGGGGACTGATGACCACAGCTGTTAAGTCCCATAGTGCTCAGAGCCAGCCATATAACGAAACTACTTGCGATACGATATTGCAGTATCTGTGTTGTTAAGAAGTACGAGGGTCACTCCAAAAGAAATGCACACTATTTTTGTAAAAAACACAGTTTTCATTCTGCTTGTGTGGAAGTTTTACAGTGTGTCGATACATCCTTCCCGCTTGTTTTCAAACTTAGTTCAACCTGTTCCCGTGAGTGGCCCCGTCACAGCATATCTTCAAGATGGCTGCTACGCATAACGTTCGTCAGAAGCAACGTGCTGTCATAGAATTCCTGTGCTGTGAAAACGAGACACTGGAAAACATCCACAACAGGTTGAAAAAGATGTATCGAGATGCTGCTGTCGATCGCAGTACAGTTGTTCGGTGGGCAAGCAGGTTACGTGATGAAAGCGGGCACGGCAATATTGAGGATTGTCCTCGCAGCGGCAGGCCTCGAACTGCACACACTCCAGACAATGTGCAGAGAGTTAACGTGTTGGTGACTGCTGACAGACGCATCACAGTGAACGAATTGTCACGCTACGTTGGGATATGGGAAGGAAGTGTTTGCAGAATACTGAAAGTGTTGTGTGCCAGGTGGGTTCCCAGGATGTTGACAGTGGCTCACAAAGAAACAAGAAAAACGGTATGCAGCGAACTTTTGGAACAGTACGAGAATGGTGGAGATGAATTTCTTGGAAGAATTGTGACAGGTGATGAACGATGGCTCTCTTCGTGGAACAAGGTTTGAAGATGATGACTCCCTTGTGCACGCTGCCAAATCGTGGCTCCAAGAGGTTGGTCCAGAATTTTACCGTGCGGTTAGGCAGAGGCTGGTTCCAAGATGGCGTAAGGCAGTTGAGAGCGATGGAGAAAAGAAAATATTGTTCCTAAAGGATGTATCTACACACTGTAAAACTTTCAAATATGTAGAATAAAAGATGGATTTAAAAAAAATAGTGTGCATTTCTTTTGGAGTTACCCTCGTACTATGCAGTGTTGCTTGGGACATGCATGCATCCATGTCCGTTGGAATATTGCATAGAACTCCTGCAATATCGTATTTATCCGCCGATACCAGGTAGCGACTTTCAGTTAAACTGTCCCGCCATCCGCCTGTACGAGAATGACATAACGCTTACGAGTACAGGTTGTGACGAAGGAGGCGGCCGGGGTGGCCGAGCTGGTCTAGGCGCTACAGTCTGGAACCGCGCGACGGCTACGGTCGCAGGTTCGAATCCTGCCTCGGGCATGGATGTGTGTGATGTCCTTAGGTTAGTTAGGTTTAAGTAGTTCTAAGTTCTAGGGGACTGATGACCTCAGAAGTTAAGTCCATAGTGCTTAGAGCCATTTGTGACGTGGGAACGACGGCAATTGGAACTTCTTGTCTGGTCGAGAGTCGTGCACGGATAGCGGTGAACTTGAAGGGGTATAGTGCGACGTCCGCACAGACTAAATGACGAGAACAATAACGAACGAAATGTAGGGAAAAAGTGGTTAAGGCGACCGCTCGCGTAAAGCGGAAAATCCGCACAAATTTTCACTGTCGTCAACTACAGAGCTGACGGTTGTTCGTATTTGTCCTTGTTCGGAACTGCGAACACATTTCATGAAACTATTTTCCACCTACGAATGCTGTTAAGAACGAGAGCCGGATAACTTTGGATGAAATGAGCCTAACATTTAGTTATTAGTCTCTGTTTGCGTTGACTTTTGATTATCAAGGAGCTAAGAAGGAATGTCCGTTATCGCAACAGTGTCGTGTGGGTCAAGCAGTCTCTACGCGAGCTGTACAAGTAAGACAACAGGTGCAAGTAATTAAGCAGGAGGCTCGCTTAGTTTGAAACGAACGTCCAACGGATCAAGTTAATGCTGGAATGAATGGAAAATCAACTGAGGACACTAATGAGACACACGATGAATACTCGGTGAGGTAGCCACCTTCAGGGAGTGAATTTTGAAGTGAATTTGCACTGCTTCCTTAATTGGATCATAAATTTCTTCTCGACCAGGGAGTAAGAGATATGCCCAAGTATCGATTATTCATTGCGATTAAATGCAAATAGTCTACGCGGAACGTGGCTCGGCTGAAGGCCTAGGACAATGTCCTTGGTAGCGGTACTACAGACAGCGTAATTATGCAGACGTAATGGGCAGCAGAAATAAGTGAGAGAAGAGTGGATGTGGGGCGACCTTCCCGTGAGCGCGGACGAGGACGCCGAAGCGCCCGAGGCTGCCGGCTGGCAGCAGTCTCGGCGGGTGAGTCAAGGGCGGCGGCCGAGAATTCCGAACAGCGGCCGAGACACGTCACGTGGGTGGCGACGCGCCGGCCGGGTACACGACTTATGCGTGGCCGCCGTGTTGTGCGAGTTGACCTTTCCTTAGAGGCACAAGGCTCGTCTGGAAGCGAAGATAGGGCACATACTGCACTGCATGTTTTTGTTACACGTGCCAGTCTGAGGCTATAGTCAAAGCCTGACTTTTGTAGGGCCAGTCGAAGTTTTCATGTTAAGTTACAAAATCGAACTATCTAAGGCAATGGATGTGGGAATCACAGTATGCTCCTAGATGAACTGGACTTTTACAGATTTGATGGTATAGCCTACCACTGGATAATGTCATACCTAACCAAAAGAGTTTGAAGAGTTTGACAGAGCACTGGAAGACCTTAGTCGAAACAAAGCCCCGGAAGTAGACAACATTCCATTAGAACTACTGACAGGCTTGGGAGAGATAGCCCTGACAAAACTCTACCATCTAGTGAGGAAGATGTATGAGACAGGCGAAATACCCTCAGACCTCAAGAAGAATATAATAATTCCAATCCCAAAGAACGCAGTTGTTGACAGATGTGAAAATTACCGAACTATCAGTTTAATAAGCCACGGCTGCAAAATACTAACGCGAATTCTTTACAGACTAATGGAAAAACTGGTAGAGGCCGACCTCGGGGAAGATCAGTTTGGATTCCGTAGAAATACTGGAACACGTGTGGCAATACTGACTCTATGACTTATCTTAGAAGAAAGATACAGCAAAGGCAAACCTACGTTTCTAGCATTTGTAGACTTAGAGAAAGCTTTTGACAATGTTGACTGGAATACTCTCTTTCAAATTCTACAGGTGGCAGGGGTAAAATACACGGAGCGAAAGGCTATTTACAATTTGTACAGAAACCAGATGGCAGTTATAAGAGTCGAGGGGCATGAAAGGGAAGCAGTGGTTGGGAAGGGAGTGAAACAGGGTTGTAGCCTCTCCTCGATGTTATTCAATCTGTGTATTGAGCAAGCAGTAAAGGAAACAAAAGAAAAATTCGGAGTAGGTATTAAAGTCCATGGAGAAGAAATAAAAACTTTGAGGTTCGCCGACGACACTGTAATTCTGTCAGAGACAGCAAAGGACCTGGAACAGCAGCTGAACGGAATGCACAATGTCTTGATAGAAGGATATAATATTAACATCAACAGAAGCAAAACGAGGATTATGGAATGTAGTCGAATTAAATCGGGTGGTGCTCAGGGAATTAGATTAGGAAATGAAATGCTTAAGGTAGTAAAGGAGTTTTGCTATTTGGGAAGCAAAATAACTTATGAAGGTCGAAGTAGAGAGCATATAAAATGTAGACTGGCAATGGCAAGGAAAGCGTTTCAGAAAAAGAGAAATTTGTTAACCTCAAGTATAGATTTAAGCGTCAGGTAGCCGTTTCTGAAAGTATTTGTATGGAGTGTAGCCATGTATGGAAGTGAAACATGGACGATAAATAGTTTGGACAAGAAGAGAATAGAAGCTTTCAAAATGTGGTGCTACAGAAGAATGCTGAAGATTATATGGGTAGATCACATAACTAATGAGGAGGTATTGAATAAAATTGGAGAGAAGAGAAATTTGTGGCACAACCTGACTAAAAGAAGGGATCGGTTGGTAGAGCATGTTCTGAGGCATCAAGGGATCACCAATTTAGTATTGGAGGACAGCGTGGAGGGTAAAAATCGTAGAGGGACACCAAGAGATGAATACACTAAACAGATTCAGAAGGATGTAGGTTGCGGTAGGTACTGGGAGATTAAGAAGCTTGCACAGGATAGAGTAGCCTGGAGAGCTGCATCAAACCAGTCTCTGGACTGAAGACGACGACAACAACAACAACAACCAAAAGGATGTAGAAAGTTGTTCCTACAAGGGGAATTCCCCATCGCAGCCCTCCCTCCCCCCCCCCCCACTCAGATTTATTGACAAGATAGCCCAATGGATAGCCCGTCAAAAGCTGGACGCACATCAAGCATAAAAACAGGGAGAAGGGGTACTGAACTGCGAAAACACAGGGTGATTCACAAAGATATACAAATATTGTGGCCGCGCGGGATTAGCCGAGCGGTCTAGGCGCTGCAGTCATGGACTGTGCGGCTGGTCCCGGCGGAGGTTCGAGTCCTCCCTCGGGCATGGGTGTGTGTGTTTAGGATAATTTAGGTTAAGTAGTGTGTAAGCTTAGGGACTGATGACCTTAGCAGTTAAGTCCCATAAGATTTCACACACATTTGAACATTTAAACACAAATATTGTACTATGTTATTCTACAAGTAAAACTAAAGAAAAAAGTTCATATAAACATAGGTGCGCAAATGTTTAGTTACGAAGTTACGGCTAATAAAAGATTTTGCTTGAAATTTAGCAACTTCGCTAATATGAAGCCATCGCAAAACTGTTCGAAGTTAAAGTAAAGCACGATTTCCATTTATTTTGTTGTTATTGATCTGGTGAATCTAATAAAACATGTCCCAGACGTGTATCTGCAGTAGTTTTCCAGAACATCCAGTGAAGCAAAGAAGTAATTCCGTAAAATTTTTAATTTATTAGCTACTTGGCCCAATTTGTTTTTTAAATTCCAGACAGTTGCACAAAGTTTTCAATAGAAGTAGGAAAAATTATGGTAAGAACGTTAACTGAAACTGTATGAATGTGTCAGATAATCTGCTTTTATTAGTACCATAGCACACATGTCAAACAGAAAAAAACAAAGCTCAGTTTTATGGAAGTTGTACATTTACATACAATTTCACAATACATTCACAATAAATGTTCAAAAATGTCTCCACCGAGTTCAGTACATTTAGCTGCACGTGTATGAACCGATTTTGTTGCTCGTTTCATTTTCACAGGGTTGTCCTTAATTTCGCCTATCGCATTCATAATGCGACAAGTAATGCCTCACGTGTATTGACTTTGTCCTCATGAACTATGACTTTCATCCATCCCCATACACAAAAATCCATTGGTGTTAAATCGGGCGATCTGGGTGGCTACAGACAAATAAACGATTCTACGCCGGCCGTGGTGGCCGAGCGGTTCTAGGCGCTACAGCCTGGAAGCGCGCGACCGCTACGGTCGCAGGTTCGAATCCTACCTCGGGCATGGATGTGTGTGATGTTCTCGGCGCTACAGTCTGGAAGCGCGCGACCGCTACGGTCGCAGGTTCGAATCCTACCCCGGGCATGGATGTGTGTGATGTCCTTAGGTTAGTTAGGTTTAAGTAGTTATAAGTTCTAGGGGACTGATGACCATAGATGTTAAGTCCCATAGGGCTCAGAGCCAAACGATTCTACATTCTTAACGGAAAGTAAACAAATTTACTTGTATAATAATCTTTGTCTCGGCTTCGTGGTTCTGTGGTCACGGCGATGGACTGCAAAGCTCGCGATCTTTGCTCAAATTGGAACCGTTGATATTTTTAAAAATATCGGGAATTCAGTATATCGATATTTAAAATACGCCATTACCGGGAGCCGATGTATCGATGATAGTATCCATATATCGACGGTAGGAATATCGACGTATCGGCCTATAAAAATATCGGCTGAACATTGTAAATATACTGCCGGTATTATAGCTGCATTTTTAAATACTGATTTATTGTTAGATATCCTGTACATCAACAAGCTAGCAGTCTGCCTATCCCCCTTAGAACAAGAATTGAAAGGAAAACGATGCATGTTAGCGTTTGGCGATAAGCAATTCGCTAACAATGGTAAACTGCATGTAAGTCGCATAACAAAAGATCCTGCGGGTCCGTTGTTGGGTTTCGTCACTTATCGGTTTTGTCTGGAACACTTCATGTCCAACCCGTGGTTTTTTCATTTCAGCAAACGACAGCGACCTAGCAGCAGTAGCGTCGAAACTGTATGCTGAAGTTAAACGTTACAGTTTGTAACATCACCGAGCGCCAATCATGTCTGCATTTCCCCTCAGACGTCTCCACCCATAGAAAAGAAAAATCTTATCATTTAGACTTTTGTTCATCATTTTCAGCAACTGTTTTTGAAGAATTTCCGTGTGAAGAAGTTAACACACTAGTTGAATTAAAAATTGTTTTTAACACAACTGATGTGCTGTTTCTTTACATCGGAAATCTTGTTCTTTTATTCACACCGCCACCCCCAGTGCAATCCGACTTCTTCTTTGTGCCAGCCATACGTGCTTCACACAGTCAACGAGAAAGACTGGACACGATGAAAGCTCAAAAAGTAGTAAGACTCCTTCACACAGAGAAATTAAAATTACCTTCTACTGCAATTTCAGAAGGACAGTTTCAAATATTTACCGAAAATTGTGAAAAAATGTAATATAAAATAAAAATATCAGCACCCGATACAGCCATTTCGATATCGATAGGGTGAGGAAGCAAATTTTGCCACCATTATCGTTATTTTTTAGAAAATAAATTGCTATATCACCTTTTTATCAACAACTCTTGTTCAAATCTACCTCCTGTCCCATTTTTTTCCACAAAATTAAGAACTCTCCATCCGGTCATTGGCGTGTCTGTTCGCTGTCTTCAAATATTTGTCTGTGTCGTGGTGTAACGACCGTTTGTAACAGCAAGGTGTAAGGGAGGATGTCCTCCACAAGTAGCACATGTTATGGGCTCAAACCGCGTCCGGCCTTCCTGATTTACGTTTTCCGTGATTTCCCTAAATCGCTTCAGGCAAATGCCGAAATGGTTCCTTCGGTAGGGCACGGTCGACATCCTTACGTTATCCGATGGGACCGATGACCTCGCTGTTTGATTCTCTCCCCCAACTCAACCAACCAAACACATGTCATGGACTCTTGCGTTCCGTTTTGAAAATTAGGACTCTTGAATTCCTTTGTTGTAACATAGTTCACATCCGTTTATTTCTTGTTTTTATTTCAGTGAGATGTCTACGCGGCATCTCGCCTCCTCTCACTATTTATACCACCTTGACTCAGATGGTATCCTCAAGATGGTGTGCTCGGTGGTGGGGCAGGGCGGTGGGCTTGCCAGAGGTGTCGACCCTTGGACAGTGTCTCTATTCGTGTATTTTGGGTGCGACGGTGTGCCATCGTGGGCGCTGTGTGGCACTTGGGGCGCTTGATGGTGGCGCTTTGGGGCCGAAATCATGATCGTGTAACTGTAACATTGCAGATGGGCTGCAGTCTGGTGGCTGTGCTGACTTTAAAAAAACCTTTCACTACTGTTTCAAGGAACCAACACTGGAGTAAGCCAAGACTTAAGAGATATCTGGGAGCAACAGTCAGTTGGGATATGAAATTCAGCTTTGAAAGAAGGCTCCATCTTAGGTTACTTAAGTGGCAAATTTCGACTGACGCCTTCCTGGAAAACTCCAGTGAGCGTGTACCGAAGAACCACCACGGAAAGTAATATGTCTTTAACTGACTAAAACACGTTACGGGAAGCTGTGCCCGCTCAGTTTTCAAGATAGCGAATATTTCCCAGAAACCTGTTGTGCTACCGAACTTAAACTTATCACATTTGCTTGCGACGATAATATATTCTTACTACATGACTCTTACTCTATAACCAATGTATAGTATGACAATTGCCAAGACTACAAAAGGAGATGAGACACGTCAATGACATAATTTTGTAAAAAAAAAAAAAAAGGTTGGTTGATTTAGGGAAGCTTTTCAGTCCAACACCATGACCACAGAACCACGAAAACGAGCCTTTTCAAAGTCGCTCGATGTTGCACATCTTGAGCTTGGACCGAACATTGTTTCTCTTTTGCTTCTTTTTCCACAGTTCTGTACACCTTCCTTCTTTCATGCTTGATCTGTTTTCAGTTTTTGGCGGGCTATCCACTGTGCCATTTTACCACTGAATCTGAGGGGACTGCGATGAAGTGTTTCCCTTGTTAGTAATTATATCAATATAGTCGGCGGACATAATTGTGACCGGCGATAAATCACGTATGGGTTCTCCAAAGCTTGATCTCAGCTCCACATTGTTTCTCATACATGTAAACGATAATGAACAACAAACAGTATTAGTTCAATTCTCAAATGACACCAGTATTGTAATGAATCCAAAAACACATACAGGAACAGCAGAAATAGTAAACAATGTTCTTAAAAGTATAGTTTACTGTTTTTTAGCGAAGCAGTCTCAGCACCAATTTTAAAGTGACTCACCATAATCTGTTCTGGTTATCTATGCGTACGACACCAATCTTTAAGTATAACAGATGGAGAGGAAGTAATAAATCGATTGGAAACTTCCAAAATTTTAGGGGTCATTCTTGATGAAAATTTAAAGAGTAAAAATCACACTTTAGAACTCCCAAAACAACTTACGTCAGCCGCATTTGTTCATAGGATAATTGCAAATCGTGGGGAGACACAAATCAGTAAGTTGACACATTTTGCATATTTTCATACAGTAACATCATATGCAGTAATGTTCTGGGGTAGCTCATCTCTAAGAAAGAAATTCTTTACTAATCAAAAACGTGCTGCAAAAATAATATATCATATTCACTGACGATCACTTTGTGGGCATAGGTTTTAGGAGTTGGACATTCTGAGTACTGCTCCACAGCATATTTATTCCCTCATAAAGTTTGTTGTAAATAATCCACTACAGTTCGAAAGAAACAATGATATACGTAATTGCAATAACAGAACGAAAAATGATATTCATTACTCCACATTAATGTTGTCTTTAGTACAAAAAGGGATTCGCCCTCCCTGGATATAGTATGTCTTGCAGACCGCAAAGTAATATTTAAAACAAACTGAAAACTTTTCTACCTAATATCACTTTCTATTCCGTAGAAGTATTTCTATTACTCTAATGCGTAAAAGATGGTGGGTAGGAAGAACTAATTCACATCTACACATTATAAAAAATATATGTATAAATGTTCTTCATGTAACCATATTTATAAATTAATTTTCACTGTGAGTGTATAATGATCCATTCCACGCCATTACGAATTGTCTTACAAATTATCGATGGAACATGAAACTAAAGAAGTGACTAAAGCGCAGAACGGTACTGTCCGAGGCTGAGGAAAATGAGCTAATCAGTCGGGTGTGCATTGTGACGTAGCCTAGAGCACAACAGTAAGTGTCGTTCTACAAACAATCACATCAGTGCAATTGCATCAATATCGTGTGACTGAATTGTTTACATTAAAGTGAAAAAATGCAGAATTGGCTGTGTGACGTTATAGAATATTTCCGCTTCAGCCCCTATAGTTTCACGCGTTTCCGACGTGGCTCTCAAAATGGCGTCTGCAACGAAGGTGCGGTACAAGCAGAGAGCTGTCATTGAGTTACTTTTGGCGGAAAACCAGAGCATCACAGATATTCATAGGCACTTGGAGAATGTCTATGAGGACATAGCAACGGACAAAAGGACGTCGATTCGTTGGGCGACGCGTCTGCCATCATTGCAAAAACGTCGCACAAACTTGTCTGATCTTCCGCATGCCACCCGACCGCATACAGCTGTAGCTCTTGCAATGTTGCAAAATGCGGACACACTCTTTCGAAATGAAACTTCTACAGCCGTTCTTATGATCTTATTTATTGTATAACTACCAGTTTCGTCGCTTCAATGCCCCATCTTCAGGCCTTAGGGGTTATCACGATGCATAAATGCGATGCATCAGTGACCAACGTAAGTGGTTTACGCAGACTATCCGGAACTTTGATGTCGTCTCTCCAACCATCAACTGTCAAGAATTGATGGTTGGAGAGACGACATCACAGTTACAGATAGTCGGCGCCAGACAAGTTACGTTGGCCACTGATGCATCGTATACATGGCTCGTGATAACACCTTCAGCATCAACAAAGGTTTGAAGATGGCGCATTGAAGCGCCGAAGCTGGTAGCTACACAATAAATAAGATCATAAGGACGGCTGTAGGCATTTCATCTTTTTTGCAATAGTGAACGGCCGTGGTCTCCTAGACTTCCAGTCAAAAGTATGGACATACAAAAACTCTCATTCGAGGTGATCGACGGATCACAACAGTCAGGCACCCCGTTGCTTAACTGGAGTCGGCCGCTGTGGCCGAGCGGTTCTAGGCGCTTCAGTCTGGAACCGCGCGACCGCTACGGTCGCAGGTTCGAATCCTGCCTCGGGCATGGATGTGTGTGGTGTCCTTAGGTTAGTTAGGTTTAAGTAGTTCTAAGTTCTAGGGGACTGATGACCTCAGATGTTAAGTCCCACAGTGCTCACAGCCATTTGAACCATTTTTGCTTAACTGGACGCATCTGTTGTTAGTGCTGACACACTCGTTCAGAAGTTAGAATACTCGAAGACGTGTGACCGCCGCCTAACAGAAGACGATTAAGTGCAGCGAAGGACCATCTGTGTGGAACTGTTTGCGCGTTACGACGATAGTCCCCTAGACTTAGAACCACGTAAACCTAGCTAACCTAAGGACATCACCCAAATCCATGCCCGAGGCAGGATTCGAACCTGCGACCGTAGCTGCAGCGCGGTTCCGGACTGAAGCGCCTAGAAACGCTCGGTCGCAGCGGCCGGCGTTACAAGGATGATCCAGGCACTTTTATTTGTTTTAACGTCGTCACAGGCAATGAAAAATGGTTCAATCAGTTCATCACTTCGAATCGGAAACAAAACGGCTATCCAATTCACGGTCCACACCACCTCTCCTCCGAAGAAAAACTTCAAAGCCGCAGCGTCAGCCGATAAAGTCGCGGCTACGGGCTTCCGGGACTCTGATGTGCACCTTCCATAGTTGCAACGAGCAGCTGAGATGTATACTGTGCCACCCTCAGGAAACTGAAGAAACGACTTCAGCGTGTCCGTCATCACAAAAATGGAAGCGAGCTTCTCCTGCTCCATGACTACGCAAGGCCTCACACACGTCTGTGCAACCGAGACGAGCTCACAAAACTCCATTGCATTGTTTTTTTCTCATCCACTTTACAACCAAGTTCTTGCCCCTTCCGATTTCCATCTGTGTGGCGCAACGAAGAACGCACTCTGCAGGAAGCAGTACATGGATGATGTGGAAGTTACTGATGCATCAAGACACTGACTCCGACGTCGACCAGGAGAGTGGTACCGTGCGGACATACAGGTCCTCCCAGTAAGGTGGCGTAAGTCCGTCACACTGAAAGGAGATTGTGTTGAAAAATAGTGTTTTGTAGCCAAAAGAGTGGGTCATAATATGGAGTATTGGAATCCTGAATAAAACCAATCTGCTTTCAGAAAAAAGAGGTTGCATTACTTATAAACTCCCTCGTATTAAATTATCTCTCCGTCTCAAGCGTACCGACACGTCTGGAATAGCAACGGACAAATTCTTCAGTTGTGTTGCGATAGTCCCTGAAACGTGCTCCACGTCCAAGCCGTGAAGATCCAAGAAATGTCTAACGGCCACCATGACACTCTCTGCCTTGCCGTGTCATGTGAATACGGTATGGAAGTGCAAGTGGTCAGCACGCCACTCTCCTGGCCCCTTTGCAGACTTTTCAGACCGTGGTGTCGCTACTACTCGGTCAAGTAGCTTCTCAGTATGCCATAACGAGGCCAAGTGCACCCCGTACCAGTCTTTCCTTCCAGAGAATAATCCTTGGCAATATCGAACTCGGACCCTCAACATGACAGCTGTCTACTCTGACTACTCAGTTACGAAGGCGGACGATAGTATCGGAAGATGAGGAATAAATAGTTTATCAAATGTGGTACTGTGGATGCAACTGCTGAAATAGTTTTCTTCGTCACGACACAAGTTTCGTCTTATCAGTTAACATCGTGACTGAGGTGTGGGCGGGGAATGGTGGGGGGGGAGGGAGGGAGCAGGGTGAGGCACGCAGGGTGTTTCTCGACTGTTTCTTCCTTACAATGGGGATATGATGCAAGTTTCACAAGAATTTTCACCGTTGACGTTGAAGTTTTTAATAAAAAATGTGCAAGAAAACCAGCATAAAAGTCGTCTGAATAGCGCCAGTAGGGAACAAGCGAGAAACAGGAACATCGCCACTGATAAGATTTCAGTGAATACAAAGCGAAGTCTGTAGTGACAAAAAAACGAAAAAAATCGCACAGAGCACGATGCGCGATGCATCTACTAACTGAACGCGAACAACGAAACAGGACGTGGAGAGTATGAAAGAGTCAGCCAACCAGTTGCGTAACACACGTTTCTTAGAACCCTTGACCTAGGTTTCGATAGTTATAAAGTTGTCTTCTTCAGAAAGGGATTGAAAAGCAGGGTACTACACATTGGTTACGAAAGTTCAAATAAAACAGGAACACCAAATGTTGGATAAACTTCTAGAATCCAAGAGTACACACGTACGAGTTACATACCGTGTTGGCAAAGTACGTTAGAGTAAAGCCGTTTGGCTCTTGTCAAGTGAAAGTTCACCCAAAAACAGTACTGAGCCGTGCTGCGGCTCCAATTGGTGCCGCTGCTAGGTTGCCATTGTTTAGTTGGTATAGTTACAGTTGTCGTCGTCTTCTTGTGTTCATTTGCGCCACTCCGTTTGCAAGCGTCGTCTGTCCACTAGTGGCAGCAGCGGCGGTAATCGATATCTAGTAACGGTGGTACTATCTTTGGGGCGGCCGGCCGGAGTGGCCGAGCGGTTAAAGGCGCTACAGTCTGGAACCGCACGACCGCTACGGTCGCAGGTTCGAATCCTGCCTCGGGCATGGATGTGTGTGATGTCCTTAGGTTAGTTAGGTTTAAGTAGTTCTAAGTTCTAGGGGACTTATGACCACAGCAGTTGAGTCCCATAGTGCTCAGAGCCATTTGAACCATTTTTTATCTTTGGGGCGATGTTGTGGTGTTTCCGTGTCGTGTGAGTCGACAGTTCAGTTGGGGACGGACGAGCGGCCAGGTCCGCGCAGGCGATAACATGCCGGGACCACTGGCGGAACGCTTGCACTGCCGGATGGAAGGCCTTTAGTCGCGAAGGGTGCAACCTCGTTGTCAACCGGACCCAGGAAGTTTAAGTTGAGTGGGCCTTAATTCAAGTAGTGAAACCTCCACCATTTGTGAGATCTCGCCATTTGCTTGCGTGTTGCTGGTCTCAGTGTCATCGAGACAAAGGGCAGCGAGTGGAGCGTTTGGGGAAGGCGAACCTAATTAGCCTAATTAACCTTCCTCTACTTCTTATTATTAATTGTTGCATTCTATATGTTATTATCTGTGAAGTTCAACCAGTGGTATTTTTTTCTGCCTAGTGGCCGCTAACGCCCCAGTTACCTGCTCTGGAGCTTAGTGTATGTTACGGCAGTGTACTTTTCCTCGCCTTGCCGCTGCTTTCCGCTGAGGCGTGTAGTTCGACAGCTTTCTTTATTTTTGGGCTGGGTGATTTTTTTCTTTCTTCTCTGGTAGTAGTGGTTCCTTTCTGCTTCCAGATGCTCTAAACACTGGAGTCTGAAAACGTAGTGCTGACCGCCGGTTCTGGCTTGGGTGTGTTATTCCATCGTTGCATTGGTCATCGCACGTTAGGTAGATTCGGCAAATGAGTATTGGTCGTGCATTTAAACTGCCACTAGTCTGAGTTACCAATTGGTGAAGTGAATGCAACTCTTGGCTGCCTGTCTCATCGCTCGCGAAGTTTTGAGGGACTTTCCCAGGTCGATCCTTGGAGCAATGTCTGCAGCCCCCCCCCCCCCTCAGTTTCCCCCTTTTTTTGTCAGATTTGATGATTGTTTTGTTCTTTAAAAATATTTTAATAACTGTAATTGCAAGTTGAAGAAGTTAACTGGTTCTTAAAAGATTGCTGTTCAGGCCTTCAGCCATGAAACAGTTGTAAATTATCACTATTAGGGCCTCCAGCCGATAAATAGTTTGAATTTGTTGTCATTAAGGCCTTCAGCCATGGAACACTTACCTTTTATTTGTTGTTGTTACCAAATAAAATGTACGTGACTGAAAAATAAACTAACCAACAGTAATTAATTATGGCCCCGTCCACAATCGCAACCTAACCCTGCCTTCCTTGGTACCAGGTCTCAAGTACAACGAAACAAGACAGGAGAAGTTAAAAATGAAGTCTAGTAGTAGGTTAATATTTTGCGTAGACGTGAGTAGCAAGAAGCCAGGCTGGAACGATTGCATCCCTGAACGTCGCCTCACCGCTCACGAACATCCTTGAGTTGCCTACTGTACGGGAACTAAACTGAACGTCATAACCAGATGCAACTTTCGCTGCACTGCTCACATCGAGCAAATAATCGATTTTACACTGTATACACGTAAGGAAATAATGTAACCTCCCAACAGTTAAAATTATCTCCGTAACCTCGCAATAATAAATGTGACTCATATACAGGGTGTTACAAAAAGGTACGGCCAAACTTTCAGGAAACATTCCTCACACACAAAGAAAGAAAATATGTTGTGTGGACTTGTGTCCGGAAACGCTTACTTTACATGTTAGAGCTCATTTTATTACTTCTCTTGAAATCACATTAATCATGGAATGGAAACACACAGCAACAGAATGTACCAGCGTGACTTCAAACACTTTGTTACAGGAAATGTTCAAAATGTCCTCCGTTAGCGAGGATACATGCATCCACCCTCTGTCGCATGGAATCCCTGATGCGCTGATGCAGCCCTGGAGAATGGCGTATTGTATCACAGCCGTCCATAATACGGGCACGAAGAGTCTCTACATTTGGTACCGGGGTTGCGTAGACAAGAGCTTTCAAATGCCCCGATAAATGAAAGTCAAGAGGGTTGAGGTCAGGAGAGCGTGGAGGTCAAGGAATTGGTCCGCCTCTACCAATCCATCGGTCACCGAATCTGTTATTGAGAAGCGTACGAACACTTCGACTGAAATGTGCAGGAGCTCCATCGTGCATGAACCACATGTTGTGTCGTACTTGTAAAGGCACATGTTCTAGCAGCACAGGTAGAGTGTCCCGTATGAAATCATGATAACGTGCTCCATTGAGCGGAGGTGGACGAAACTAAAATGAGCTCTAACATGGAAATTAAGCGTTTCCGGACACATGTCCACATAACATCTTTTCTTTATTTGTGTGTGAGGAATGTTTCCTGAAAGTTTGGCCGTACCTTTTTGTAACACCCTGTATAACCTTTCAATAATTAAGTGACTGTGAACCTAAACTGGTAAATCTGGACGTCAGCAACGCTGCGTCATGGCCCTGAAAAGTCATTCTGAATAAACTGAAAATTCTTACCTCGATTAAGTCGCCGGATAACGCTTTTATACCTGCTCCTACAAGAAATTTTTCTGGCACAGCCCAGTGCAATACTGGCCACTAGATTTTTCACATATAAAAGAAACAACTGATTTTTCTTTGCGATAATCGGGATGACCATGGATAGGAAAATTAGTAAAATCTTTAAATTCATATGAATGATTGTCAAAAGTTAATTTTATAAGAAAGACTATTATTAAAAGATTTTTTAAAAACATTTACATGGGACTTGATATAACGATAGTACAAAATCAGTTGTTACTAATTACATATGCGCGCGGCTATAAATAGTAATTCTTGGTTTTACCTTATACTACATCCCTCAGGCACCGCCATCGCTCTCCACGACCGGCCCAACTGCCCGACTGCGAGCAACTACTGCTACTGCTTCCGACACTGCTCCTACTGCAGCCGACGCTGCTCTCTTGCCTGCGATTCTATTGTAGCTTACATATCGCAGGCAGCGCGTGAGCAGTCCATCGAAATTACATCTGCTCGAATGCGCTAGCAATAAATTCCTTAGTCATGGACCTCTTACAGTAAGAACTCACATATTTCATATTTTTTGTATTTGGGACTTAATATTCCAGAGTTAAAGTACAAGTGGTTACAATCCCTCCGTTCCAATTAACGTTTGCGCTGCATTTCTCGGCATATCGCTGATAATTCCCAGGGCCTTCAAAAAAGCCATTGCTCAAACCTCTCGCTCTGCTTTAGAGGTCAGAGTTCAGTCCATAGACTCATTTCGTTTTGGGTTTTCCTATGTTTGTTCGTCCTGTTGGTTCGGATTTGGATAGAACTGCCAGTCGGAGTTTAGTATTGTAGCCTGCATAGTTTATATCGTTTCCCCAGTGCCAGGTAAATGTAGTGTCCTACAGAATATTGTCACTGCTGATGATCACGAAGGCAATACTAATAGCTTAGAAACAAACCACAGTGTAGCAAAAGAACAAAATTACACTTATCTCTCACTTTAAACATAATTATTGAACTATATGAAATGAAACGTAAATCAGTTATAAACTGCTGCGTGCACACACTTTACTCTACATGTAAACGTCACTACAGATATTAGGATTTAGGCTATGACATGTTCGACACGCCTGCTAATATTGGCGATGATGTGGCGCAGACGAATAGCAAAATTGTGCATGACCCGCTGAACTGTCGGAACATTGATGCTGTCGATGACATCTTAATAGCTGTTCTCAGCTCAGTAGCGATTTTGGGGTTATTGCTGTGCGTCTTGTCTTCAATATAACCCCACAAAAAGGAGTCGCTTGTGTTCAGATCCGGAGAATATGGTGGCAAATCGAGACCCATGCTGGTGGCGTCTAGGTACCCCAGAGCCAGAATGCGGTCCACAAAGTGCTCCTCCAGGACATCAAATGCTCTTCTGCTTCGATGGGGTCGAGCTCCGTCTTGCAAGAAATCAGGGTTACTTTGGATAATGGGGATGAAATAACCTTCCAAAGCCTTCACATACTGTTCGGTAGTCACCGTGCCATCAAGGAATATCACACCAATTATTTCATGACTGGATCGCGAAATGCGGATTCTCAGTCTTCCAAATCCGTCAATTTTGCTTATTGATGAACCCGGCCAAATGAAAGTGGGCTTCTCGCTAAACCAAACCATATTCACATCAAAGTCCTGTTCGTCAGTTCTGTGGACAATGGTGTTGATGAAACACAACCGCTGTTTCATTGCCCTGGGGCGTAATGGCTGATGGGTTTGAATTTTGTATGGGAAGAGATGCAGGCCTTCAACAACGACTTGCCTCCCGGTTGATTCGCATCTGTTGTGCAGCTCGTCTGATCGGTTTCCTGGGGCTGATTTGAAACACAGCGCGTGTCTTCTCGATGTTTTCAGGCGTTTTCACCCTTTTGGGACGACCGACATTACCAACACTGTCATTACGAACATTACCCGTTCTCTCAAACTTGCGAATGAAATTGTTGATTGTTAGTACACTTGGACCGGCTGTCTTCAGCTTGAACTCTGTCGCAAACTTACTTTGAGCCGTATTGGGACAGTTATTACTCGTTTGGCAGGCCTTCACAAGGACTGTACACTCAGTCACGCTGTACCGTGACTTTTTCACGTGCAAATGGCCGACAACAACAAGTCGCTTATGCATGCGCATACTAATTTCCTGATTGTCACCCTACATACACTGCTGGCCATTAAAATTGCTACTCCAAGAAGAAATGCAGATGATAAAACGGGTATTCATTGGACAAATATATTACACTAGAACTGACATGTGATTACATTTTCACGCAATTTGGGAGCATAGATCCTGATAAATCAGTACCTAGAGCAACCACCTCTGGTCATAATAACGGCCTTGATACGCCTGGGCATTGAGTCAGACAGAGCTTGGATGGCGTGCACAGGTACAGCTGCCCATGCAGCTTCAACACGATACCACAGTTCATCAAGAGTAGTGACTGGCGTATTGCGACGAGCCAGTTGCTCGGCCACCATTGACCAGACGTTTTCAATTGGTGAGAGATCTGGAGAATGTGCTGTCCAGGGCAGCAGTCGAACATTTTCTGTATCCAGAATGGCCCGTCAAGGACCTGCAACATGCGGTCGTGCATTATCCTGCTGAAATGTAGGGTTTCGCAGGGATCGAATGAAGGGTAGAGCCACGGGTCGTAACACATCTGAAATGTAACGTCCACTGTTCAAAGTGCCGTCACTGCGAATAAGAGGTGACCGAGACGTGTAACCAATCTAGGTACACCATCACGCCGGGTGATACGCCAGTATGGCGTGACGAATACACGCTTCCAGTGTGCGTACACCGCGATGTCGCCAAATACCAATGCGACCATCATGATGCTGTAACCACAACCTCGATTAATCCGAAAAAATGACGTTTTCCCATTCGTGCACCCAGGTTCATCGTTGAGTACACCATCGGAGGCGCTCCTGTCTGTGATGCAGCGTCAAGGGTAACCGCAGCCATGGTCTCCGAGCTGATAGTCCATGCTGCTGCAAACGTCGTCGAACTGTTAGTGCAGATGGTTGTTGTCCTGCAAACGTCCCCATCTGTTGACTCAGGGGTCGAGACGTGGCTGCACCTCCCGTTACAGCCACGCGGATAAGATGCCTGTCATCTCGACTGCTAGTGATACGAGGCCGTTGGGATCCAGGACGGCATTCCGTATTACCCTCTGAACCCACCGATTCCATATTCTGCTAACAGTCATTGGATCTCGACCAACGCGAGCAGCAATGTCGCGATACGATAAACCGCAATCACGATGGGCTACAATCCGACCTTTATCAAAGTCGGAAACGTGATGGTACGCATTTCTCCTTCTTACACGAGGCATCACAACAACGTTTCACCAGGCAACGCCGGTCAACTGCTGTTTGTGTATGAGAAATCGGTTGAAAACTTTCCTCATGCCACCGGCGCCAACCTTGTGTGAATGCTCTGAAAAGCTAATTATTTGCATATCACAGCATCTTCTTCGTGTCGGTTATATTTCGCGTCTGTAGCACGTCATCTTCGTGGCGTAGCAATTTTAATGGCCGGTAATGTATGTAGTAGTTTTTTGGTAAACAGGTTTAAGACAAAGCAGTAAGGACGAATAAATGGTGAACATAACAACAGCAATTTGGAATAATTACATACATGCCTGGAAGAACACGCACTGTTGAGAGTTACAGCTGTACGAAGTTTTCCGACACAAATTTTCGTGTGTCACTATCGGATTTTATATCTATACCTAATGCAAGTGATGTGAAAGAATTTTCATCCAGCGAATAAATTTCGAATTTGTATTAAAGTGACGTGTTCCATACCACCATACGTGAATATACAATCAGCCGTACTACTGGAAATAAAATGTTAAGAGGTCGAAGAGGACGAAATTAGGAAACATTTTGTTTCTGTACAGAAGTACATGCTGTTCTCAGACAGCTCGGACAGTTTGCATCCAAATATTTGGGTCGAACAGTTCCAAGACGGACCTCCGAGATCATGATCCGCCAGGAACAAAAAAAATTTCATTTGGGTGTATCTTCGGGAAGAGGCAGCCGCCACGAAGAGAGTAATTATGGAAAAATGCGGGACTTACGTGGAATTCACATAGGTGTTTCTGTACGTCTTTCCGGCACAAGAAAAGCAGGAGCGCGTGAAGTTAGGCATTTTTATGATGGAGACTTATGCAGGATCGCAGTTTCGCAGCTCAGATAAATATAACAAGGAAGTGGTAAAAAGAAATCAGTTCTTGGACGCACCATTTGAACAAAACAGTTGATGTGGCTTTGCCAAACTATGTTACCAAACAGAATTCGAAAAGATATTACATTGACAGGTCATCGAAGTAACATTGCAGGTACGCTTCTACATTTACTGGATTAGCTTGGGTATGATCGAAAGGTTGATGTTAGAGAACTGGTGCTCTCTGCGCAAAAACACTACAGGTGAGCACAACATGGACCACTCGATGCAAACTGGTGGGTGAAGCATCACCCCACAAAAATGTAAACAAGTGGCGTAGGATCAATCCTCGAGGGTGCAGAAAAGCACTGCAATACCTACCTCGTGTAATACTTTCATGCCGATGTGCTCTTTGACCATTTATTATTGTACATATACTTGCTTTTATCTTTATGTAAATGTATATGTACACGATGTATGAATTAATTTGTTTATTTTGCTGTATAATCAATTATGTATATTATGTAAATATCGCTGAGTAATCGCTGAGGGAATGTTAGGGAAACGTCAGGTTTTTGTCAACGATTAAGTATCGTTGGAGTAGCGGCGTCTCTGGATGCGGGAGAATGTTACGTCAGAGCGCGCGCTACACAGGAAGAGAACTCTGGTGTGAGACTTGGTGAAGTGCGGACGCATGGATGGCGTGCACTGCGCTGGAGGAGTGATTGTTTAGCGGCACGTGGCAAGTGATGAGCGTGGGCGGTGGGAATATTGGCTGCAGCAACATCAAGAACCCGCCACGCCAATATCATTGCCAATAACTCCCGTGCTCGCTAATTATCATGGAAAGGAGCCAGCAGCAGTATCGTCGTCAGCAACTTCGTCACGGCGAGAATGGACTGAAGTCAGATTGCTGCATCACAGCTTATTGTCAACTAGTTTTGTAACGGCGTTTCTCAGCTTTGTGATGTTTTGCGAGTGAATAATTACCATAGTTTAATCAAAACTGTTTACCCGTGATTCTCCTAAAATCATTCACCATGTAGGTTTCTGTCCTGTCCTATTGTTACAATAATCCGAGCACCGTTTATGAAAAATGAAAATTGCAGTGCCAGTTAATTTTGCTTATGAACTAAATGATTCAGTTAGATTAAAGATTTGAACTTAAAGCATTCAGTAATTTCAGTCTCACTAACTTTAAATTTGAACTTTAATCTGAGGCGATCTAATTGTTGCAAATAGTAAATCAACTAATCAAATTAAAATGATTCCTCGCACTATGAACAAAAGCACTAACTAGAATTAATGACTGAGTGCAAATATAAGTGATTATTGTAATTTGTTGTCAGTAAAGTTTTGGTTCACATTTTGACTTGCAGTCGTGCTGAAGTATAATAATTACCTTCTGATACAGTAATTATCAATTTCTACTTCCCTGTTCAGAAGTCAACAGAGTTTCTTTTAATTATTTTTTGCCATTTTCCAAAATTCATATGAAAATAGTAGACGTTATTGTGAGGTAGTGTCATTGTCACTTGCAACAGTAAGTAACCATTAATCTAAGTGTTATTGTGGTGTCACCGCCAGACACCACACTTGCTAGGTGGTAGCCTTTAAATCGGCCGCGGTCCATTAGTATACGACGGACCCGCGTGTCGCCACTATCAGTGATTGCAAACCGAGCGCTGCCACACGGCAGGTCTAGTCTAGAGAGACTCCCTAGCACTCGCCCAGTTGTACAGCCGACTTTGCTAGCGATGGTTGACTGTCTACATACGCTCTCATTTACAGAGACGACAGTTTAGCATAGCCTTCAGCTACGTCATTTGCTACGACCTAGCAAGGCGCCATATTCTTCAAGAATGTATTCTGAACAGATAGTATTGTGAATCATGTACCATCAAGAGCGACGTTCATCATTAATGGATTAAAGTTAAGTATCAAACTAATTATGTCCGCTTTCTGAATTCTAATTCCTTGTCATGTTCCAGACCACACGTCAGTATAGTTCTTCCCTCCTCACGCAAGCCTGCGTGAGCTAAAACTCGTGCATTTCGGGCTCCACTAGTAACACGGTGTTGGCTCTTTGGCCAACACAACAGTTATCTTGTAAGTTTTCAAAATTTCAGCTCTATTAGTTAATGATATTTCGAATGCAAACGATTTTCTTTCTCGCTTTACTACGTAAACGTTTCAATTGTTTTTGCTAATGTGCGTGCAGCCCTCTGTTGCCGCGCGTGTTCGAGTAATTCTTGACATGGACTGTTCGGCTCATTAATGCACCTACCGAACAGAAATTTTGCACAATTGGGCTGGCGACAGAATTTCTTTTAGCTATAATTATTTCAGTAACTCTTATTATTCTGTTCCGATCCATGTGGTACCCCTTCTCGTTGACACAGTACGTGGATGATAGCACAAACCTTTCGAACAACCATACTAAATTTTACAGTCATTAATTAGGCGGAATAAGTAGTCCTAGAAGGCATCTTTTTGTTAACCTCCCCCTCATTTATCGATTTTATATTGAATCTTCGGCATATAGCCTTTTCAAAATTTTATTCCAATTGTTTAGGCACATGCTTACACGGTCATATATTTCTAACGTTTTCGATAGAAGGAAAGGGGGACGTTACACTCAGACCCACGTTGTAATAAGAGAAATGATTGTGAATGAAAAAGACGAAATGCATGTGTTACTGCCATCCCCTGCTCTGGAATCATCACCCTAAATTCCAGGGAAACAAGCATGCTTATATGCTGATTTCTATGGTCTTCGCCTAAACTATTAATAGAGGAAGAACATGAAATTAGTTTTGGTTGCCGCGTGGTTAATATAAATAGAGGAAATTACAATGCCATTTGGGCGCTGGTAACCAGGTATCAGTTTTAGATAAGTGTGTAGAAAATTCGTGGTACTGTTCACAGCAAAGCAGCTGAGATCAGGCAAGTCCACAGTCTAAGCCATATTAGCCTTAGACTTCATACACAAGTACTAGATGGTGGTGCTTTTAAAAGAGAAGAGAGTTATGGTGAGAGTTGAGGGTCAAGAACAGAGCTTAATATCAATAATTACACAAGTAAAGATGGAGGATCGAATTACATGGTTCTGTCGCTTGTAGACGTAAAGAATGTGATTACCAAGGAACTTCAACGCATTGAATCGCAGCCGCAAAGGGAATTTGGAATGGTACTTCGTGCACATTCACACATTTTATATGATGCACCAGCTACAATACAAATGTTCCAGTACCAGTTTAAAACAAAAGAACATCGAAAATTCTTCGTTAGACCCTATAATGTTCCATTGGCATGTAAGGGGGAGATGCGGAAGTGATACGTGACAAACTGCAAGCAGTTGTTATTGAAGAAGCAGTCAGTTCATATAACAACTCTGCACTATGCATTGTTTTAAAGGGTGGTCTATTCCGTTGGTGTTAGAGTCACTACAAATCAACATGATCATAGCATCAAAACTGAATGAGCAGAAACATTAGAGAAGTTGCCTGCAGTAGTTCCATGGTATGTATGTGTTAACATCAGTGGATTTGCACTATAGTTTCTGGCAAGTTGAAATGCCCACTGCATGTCGACAGTACATGATATGTTTATGTTTTGGAGGATGCTTACAGTTTAGGAAGTTGCTGTCCAGACTAAATGTGTTGTCAGCTGCCTTCATCAGAGTGCAGCATCCCGTGATCCCAAAAACACTAAGAGATGGCCAACCACGGTGGCCGCGAGGCTCTAGGCGCTGCAGTCCGGAACCGCGCGACTGCTGCGGTCGCAGGTTTGAATCCTGCCTCGGGAATGGATGTGTGTGATGTCCTTAGGTTGGTTGGGTTTAAGTAGTTCTAAGTTCTAGGGGACTGATGACCTCAGATGTTAAGTGCCATAGTGCTCAGAGCCATTTTTTGAACTAAGAGATGGAGTGACATGATGTGTCGATGATGCAGTTGTTGTGGAGAAGATGTGGGAGAAACACAATGTGGCAGTGGATCAGTTCCTTAGTGCTTTCAAGGATCAGGTCACTACAGTGAACCTATCAAAGATAGAATCTGAACATAAGGATGTAGGATTCCTGTGCAATGTAATCTCCAAAGATTGTATCCAATCAGTTCCAAGTAAACTCAAAGCACAGAGAATTATACAGTATTGAGAATCAAGAGGCAAATATGCGTCTTTCTGAGGCTAATTAACTTTTATAAAAGACAAACAATCCTGTTGGAGGAACATCCGCAAATGAGCATTATACCAGAGGTGGAAAGTACCACTACAGCTGTGAAGCCCTTTTATTATCACACGACCGGTTTCGGGCTCATAAACGCGCATCTTCAGCTGTCGTAACGTGGTGCTCGTAGGTAGCACACCGCGCCTTGTACACGTTCACCGCGGCGCTCGGGAGTCACAGCTCCAAGTTACGACACCTGAAGATGGACTTATAAGAGCTCGAAACCGGTCGCGTGATAATAAAAGAACTTTACAACTGTATCGGTATTTTCAACCTATGGTTTTACGAAATATTTATGAAAGGGACCGTGACGACTATGAACTTGTCTTTACTAACGGGAAAGAACTTGGTGTGGAGTTGGACAGAAGAGGAGAAGCGAGAGTTTGGTTCAGTGAAAGAAGCATTACTTAGTGCTCCACTTCTGTTCCACCCTGATTTGAGCAAAGGATTGTGCATGTCCACGGAAGCGTATTGTACTAGTCTTGGGCTACATCTATTCCAAGAGGTGGATCAAGATGATGTAATATATTAACAGACAACAGCATTTGGGAATCGGGTCTTGAATAAAGCCGACAGAAACTACTTCGCAATTGAGTTAGAGGCACCAGCAATAGTCTGGGGATTCACCAAATTTATGTATTTTAATGAGAAGAATGGCCAAGGTCTAAAATGATCATAAAGCTTTAGAATTTCTTATGAGTTCACAACTGACAGAGTCAGGTCTCTCATTGGGCAGTACACCTCCAAGAATTTAGATTCCTTATTTTGAATGTACCAGGGCAGAACAACGTTGTGGCAGATGCGTTGTCCGGATCACCTGCTGGGTTAACCCGATAAAATGATGATGAGCTTCACGAGACAGTTTCGAATGTTCTGTACACGAAGCGTATAATATTTGAGTGTTCTGTAGGAGTCATACTTGCTGATATTTGCGGAGAAAAGGATAAGAATCCCATCCTCGAAGATGTCAAATTGAAATGGCGAGTTGGAGCTGGAAGCCAATATCATACTGTACTACATGGTCAGAAATAATGTACTGATCTGTCTGACTAATCTTCACGAAAACAGTTGGTTGGTAAATAAAAATGTAAATGTCATGTAACTAGGGCCTCCCGTCTGGCAGACCGTTCGCCAGGTGCAATTCTTTCGATTTGACGCCACTTCGGCGACTTGCACGTCGATGGAGTTGAAATGATGATGATTAGGACAACACAACACCCAGTCCCTGTGCGGAGAAAATCTCCGACGCAGCCGGGAATCGAACCCGAGCCCTGTCGTGCTGACCGCTCAGTTATGTGCCAGACGAATTTGTTAACAAGCCTGTATGGTACACCCATCTCAGTCACGCACATTTTGAACCACGCAAGTGTTAGCAACATGTTGCGAAAGTCCCTGTATTTCAACAATATCGACAGGTGCATTAGGAAAGTGTTGAGCAGATGTGTGTCTAATCAAACTGCGAAACCCACAATCATTGATCGTGCATATGTGTATCCTATAGAGCCAAAGATATGCTAGACATCACTGCCTTACCACCTTGGTTTTTTCGGCCCTGTCCTGCGAGGTAACCAAAATATTTTGGTTACTGTCGAGCTCGCTTTAAAGTTTGTAATTCTCATCCCATTGAGAAATGCTACCGGGAGGACAGTAACCAGGGTTTTCGAAAGGCATTTTCTGAATGTAGTCGAACGACTGAAAAGAATTTTGACCGACAATGGGCCCCAGTCCTACCCTCAAACCAGGAGAAGTTTCATGACGAGCAAGATGGTACTGCAAGAGACGGCTAAGGGCGTAAGCAGCGTTGGTCCTGTGCAGGAAGCACTCCCACAGTTCACACCTTGGCAGTTTTCCGCGGAAAGGTGGTAGTGACCTTGTAGGCGCAGTGAAAGAACATTCAGAATTAGTTATTTATTTCCATAAAAATACAGGTGGCATCTGACTTGTGATTAGCACCGTCTGTCAATGCCCGATGAGGAATCGCGTCGTAAGTTGCCGTCAGCCCCTCAAAGCAGCTGACACCGCACACTGTGTTATAGCCAGCTGCTGCACTGTCCGTTCGCCGCTTGCGGTGACCCTGGCTTCGACTGTACTGCGTCGCCGCGGCAGTCAGTGACGGCGGCATTAGTATTTAACTTACACGCTCCGACTTGGGGGTTCTATGTCCCATCCCGCTGACAACCCTTCTTCTTCATCCATCGTACTGCGATGATAGTTGCCGTACTGCCATGAAGTTCGACGATATTGGCCTGCCACCCAGGTAGGTCCTGTACAGTCCGCCGGTATGTCAGGAACGCTGGTGTCCTGAACCTGGTGGGAAGGGAAAACGTCCATCTGCAACAGGGCAGACTGTTGAACTCTGCAACTGGTGATTATGACGAGTCAGCCATCTCTCACTATAGCGGCTGTCAGTAGTATGAAGGAAATCTACAAACACACTTGTGCCAGATGTCACTTCGCTGCAATCAGCGCATCTAGTGCGAACGTCATGTACGCCATCGATGCGTCTGACTGACTGCCTTATGAGCTGAACTGTTGGGATGATTATGGAGTGTTTACCTGACGTCATTCGTCATGACCGCATAGGGCTTGGTGTTACGAAGGTTCTGCCCTGATTGCATACCGAGTTTGTTAAAATTCCGGGTGATCAAAAAGTCAGAATAAATTTGAAAACTGAATAAATCACGGAATAATGTAGATAGAGAGGTACAAATTGACATACGTGCTTGGAATGACATGCGGTTTTATTAGAACAAAAAAAAAATTACAAAAGTTCAAAAAATGTCCGACAGATGGCGCTTCATCTGATCAGAATATCAGTAATTAGCATAACAAAGTAAGAAAAAGCAAAGATGATGTTCTTTACAGGGAATGCTCAATATGTCCACCATAATTCCTCAACAACAGCTGTAGTCGAGGAATAATGTTGTGCACAGCACTGTAAAGCATGTCCGGAGTTATGGTGAGGTATTGGCGTCAGATGTTGTCTTTCAGCATCCATAGAGATGTCGGTCGATCACGATACACTTGCGACTTCAGGTAACCCCAAAGCCAATAATCGCATGGACTGAGGTCTGGGCACCTGGGAGGCCAAGCATGACGAAAGTGGCGGCTGAGCACACGATCATCACCAAACGACGCGCGCAAGAGATCTTTCACGCGTCTAGCATTACCTTGTTTTTTGTTTTTTTGGTTCTAATAAAACCCCATGTCAATCCAAGCATGTGTGTCAATTTTTACCTCTCTATCTACATTAATCCGTGATTTATTAAGTTTTCAAATTTATACTGACTTTTGGATCACCCGGCATATAAATGGTTCGTAAAAGCTCTTGGTACTGTTCGTTGAACTTGCCTCAGCCTGCCTATCGTCCCATATTGAAGGTGACGTGACCCTTTTTGGCTGCTATGACCCACACTACATTCTGCTTAAGTCTGCCACCTGGCCCGCCAGAAACGCCAATGTTGTGTTTTGCTCTCGCCAACAGGAAATTTTTTCATCGCGGCCGGCTCATATCGACATTGGCGTAATGTAGCAATATAGATTCGCTCTGGGGCTTTGAAAATTTTACCTGTTTTACTGCTCTATACAAGGCTGCCATGCAACAAAACGAACACCTTATATCTTGGGCGGTCTTCCAGCATCACTCCCCAATGAGAAGATTATGAGGGACATTGTAAAATTATTTCGACTTTATTACAATAATTGTCCCAGCTCCTGAAATGAACTGACTTCCAAGATATCATCAATAATTTGAATCGTGAAGTGATAGGGTTAGCACCGAAACTTGTATTACTGTATCATCAACCCACAATAAGAGAGATAGTGGACTAGCCACCCTTTAGACGTAAACACCATCATGAAATAGTGGTCGGCTCTGAGTCGAACCATAGAAAAGTTCCACCAAAGACAGGGAGAAATCGCACAAGAGAAAGTTCATAAGTTGGTTGGTTGATTTAGGGAATGGGGCCAAACGGTGAGGTCATCGGTTCCACGACATTAGTGAAAGACGAGGAAAGAAGTCGGCCGTGAGCTTTCAAAGGAACCATACTGGCATTTGCTTGAAGTGAATTAAGGAAATCATGGAAAACCTAAATCAAGATGGCTGGAAGCGGGTCTGAACCGTCGTCCTTCCGAATGCGAGTCCGGTGTGCTAACCACTGGGCCATCTCGCTCGTTAAGTTTCTAAGTCATAAATTCCTTTGCATGTATTGTGCATAATACCGAGTGAGGAAAATAATGCATGACAATGTCGTAGAGATCGAGATCCTCAGGATGGCTCATGACTCGCGCTGCAAAAGTTTTGTTGAATGAACAAGGTTAGAGACGTAAACTCCAGTCTCACAACCATGTGCGAGTGTTCAACGAAGAACAAGGAAGAATGATCAGTAGGAGGTCTGTTTAAGGTGCTTGTCGACGAGTGACCATGAAGGTTTAAGCTAAACACTTCGCGACTGAAACTGATGATATAGGTTTGGAGGATGACAGCAGTGACAGCGTCGGACGACACATTGGAAAAGTTTGCCCCATAAGGATGAGTTGCCTGTTCTAGTTTTGATATTAGATGCCAGCTGCAGGAAGCACAGAGCAATATTTGATGGTAGCGACGGAACGTCAAGCCCTTTTTATGTTTTGCTGGATACGATGGAGTGCTGAGTCAATGATGACTTTTTTATTGTGTTTAAGTTACCGAGTAGCGTGATTCACAGAGCGACGATGTAGGGAAGGATAGATTACTGACATACCACGTCACGTAAAGGTATGTGTTTCTGATCAACTGAAGGTGCATCATTCGCTTGTGTATGTTGTTTTTACAGGTTCAAAAATGGCTCTGAGCACTATGGGACTTAACTTCTGAGGTCATCAGTCCCCTAGAACTTAGAACTACTTAAACCTAAATAACCTAAAGATATCACACACATCCATGCCCGAGGCAGGATTCGAACCTGCGACCGTAACGGTCGCGCGACTAGAACCGCTCGGCCACTCCGGCCGGCTGCTGTTTTTACAGTTCGTAGGGGAAACGATTATCATCTGGGGGAAGTCAGTAATTGTAATATTGAATATCTTAGAAGGAAAACTATCGGCCGTGAATGCAGCGTTTAGTAAGGAGTAATGTAACTTAAAAATTGGAGGCAAATTGTGGCCACAAACGTAGATACGGAAACTAGGTTACGTAAATGTATTAATGTTGTAATGGGCACCGTGATAGACCATTTTGTATATTCTTGTGTTGTGAACCATATGTTATGTATGTGTGTGTCTTATGCATGTTTCAGAATAGTCATCCGAAAAGTACAGTGACTAGTTGTTTTTAGAATTTCGGAAGGAGGAGGAAGTATTCGTGAAAGAGAGGAAAATCCGACATAAAAATAGAGAAGTATGTCAGCACACACTATCAGAACAATAATTAGGTTTAGAGCGCGTCAATAATGTGCACACTCAAACAGGTAGAGAGGATTCTGTCCACCATCTGTGATTATCTCAGGAAACAGTAAAACTTAAATGCGATGTACGTTAACTGCATAGCCACTAACTGCTAGAGAGATGTTTAATGAAATTTGTCACAGTGTTCCATGAACCATTTACATTTAATTGGTGCCACATTGTTCATCTTTAAGGTCATATTTATACACTGACCAGTCGCACTAATGTGACCAACTGTCAAAATCCTGAATAACCATCTTTTACAGCGCGGACCATTGCAAGACATGCAGGAAAAAAATCAGTGAGGTTCTGGGAGGTACTGATAGGATGTGGAGCAGCACTGATTCCAGTATCGCAGTACGGGATTAGCCGAGCGGTCTCAGTCGCCGCAGTCATGGACTGTGCGGCTCGTCCCGGCGGAGGATCTAGTCTTCCCTCGGGCATGGGTGTGTGTGTGTTTGTCCTTAGGATAATTTAGGTTAAGTAGTGTTTAAGCTTAGGAACTGATGACCTTAGCATTCAAGTCCCATAAGATTTCACACACATTTGAACATTTTTGATTCCAGTATCGTGGCAAGCTGCGCCAGGTTTCTCGGCTGAGGATCCACGACGCCAACAGCCCGATCGAGGTGGTCACACAGATTATCGAACGGGTTTTAATCGGGGGAGTTCGGTGGAATACCACGAAATCATTCCTCAGACCATAAAACTCCCTCTTCCTGCCTGGATCCTTTGCTTATGGACGTTTCACGCCGTACATGCCATAGGCCATCTTTCCAGTGGAGTGTAAACCTGATTCATCTCAAAAGGCCACCTGTCGCTATTCAGTGGACGCCCAGTTGCCGTTACTGGCGTGCAAAGTCCGGCCTTCTTCGCTGATCAACAGCAGTCAGCTTGGGTGAATGAAGCAGGTACCTGTTGCAGAGGGCCATAAAAACGTTCGCTGAATGGTTACTAAGGAGACACTGTTGGTAGCCCCCTGGTTCATGTGGGTGGTCAGTTGCTCAAAAGCTGCATGCCTGTTCGCCCACACACATTTCCACAGCCATTGTTCACCTTTGTCATCTATGGCCTGTGGTGCACCAGAGTTGCCTTGGCGCAGGATTGGGATAGTGCCTTTTTGCCATGATGGTATACTTTAACCGCGGCGGCACGACAACGGTTTACAAACTTAGATATTTCGGAAATGCTTCCACCCTTGGTCTGAACGCCAATGATCATAATATTTTGGACCTCAGATGAACTGCTCCGTTTCGTATTAGGACAACGACTGCACTGTTTTCGGCATACCTGTGGACACGTTCTATATACCATCCACTGGTATTGGCTGCCACCTGTCATCTGTGAGTGGTTATCACATGTTGATGTCGATCACAGGTGGTGGTCACATTAATGCCACTGGACTGTGTATATTAATTATTAATTTAATTGCTTATTTGTTAAAAGATGGAGGAGCCTGAGTTGATATTTTCACCCTTAAGAGGTCATGGGTGCCAGATACATTTGCAATATATTTATTTTTCGTCATGGATGTTTTGTTGTTTTTTAAGGCAGCATTCATTTTTTGAGAGGTCCAAGAACTATAATACTTTGATCTTATGTTTGTTTGTTGCTATTTTTATTAGACTGTGGCATTGAGTGTCATGGTCATTATGTAAATTTTATTTATGTTTGTCTAACGTTTCTATTTAATACAGTTTGAGGGCACTGCGATCGACACGCCCCACCACGTTACCTGCATGAGAATGCAAGACAGGGCCCTGACTGCAAAGACAGTGGTCCGAAGAGAGTGAGACGACTTTGACTCACTAATTTGGTGACAATGAATGTCACGTTGTCCAGCTCCTGCTAAGGGGGCATCGCCTCCCTGACTCCTAGCTGGGCCTGGTCTCGAGGGACACTTACTTGTCAGCACGTGTATATCGTCAACCCAAGCCAGCCCAGCGAGTCATACCTGCTCGACCGATTTCTGCCTTCAGGTGAACCAAACCACTCGACGAGGGTGCTGTCACATGAGATTACTGTCTGCTTATCCGTGTTAAGACTGTCTGTCATGAAGCGAAGTTACAGAGGACATTAAATCTCCACCCTAAACAGTAATTATGAGGGTGGCTGTAAGTCGACCTGAGTCATTAACAAACCTCTGGGTGGGGACGGAACGAAGAACTGCTTATGTTGTGTTGGGAACAGGGTCATGCTGAAAAAAAATGGTTCAAATGGCTCTGAGCACTATGGGACTCAACTGCTGTGGTCATAAGTCCCCTAGAACTTCGAACTACTTAAACCTAACTAACCTAAGGACATCACACACATCCATGCCCGAGGCAGGATTCTAACCTGCGACCGTTGCGGTCGTGCGGTTCCAGACTGTAGCGCCTTTAACCGCTCGGCCACTCCGGCCGGCTCATGCTAAAAGTCTGAACGATACTCATGTAACACTTGCTTTGAAATCTTACTTGGCTACTCACTTAAGTCATGAGACCAGTGATACACATCCATTCATTGTTGAAGTTGCGGATGACGCCGTACTTCTGCGCTACTTGTAAGAATGAACATTATTACGTCAATCCCCAACAGCACTGATTTATTTGTGAGTTAAGGTCACAAAATTTTACTTTAGATGACTCTATTTATTGGAAGACTGGTCGGACATTTTTCGTTACGATTGACAATCGATGTAACGTGAGGAGGAACCTACTGCTGTCATGAGCAGGCTACACACATGAACTTTTATACTACCTGGCTCATTAATTACGACTGAGGTGTGTCTCCAGTTACTTGGACGGACTCCTAACTTCAACTTATAAGTTGTGCCGGACTGCTGCAGGAAGAACTACAAAAAAAAAAAAACTTTGAACACTAACTCTCTCTCACGTGTCATTTCGTGTGGCGAACTTTTCTTAAGAGCAATTCATGTGATGAACAGTGTGTTTGCCCGAAAACAGTGAAGTGCATTTATGCTTCTTTTGTACTTTTGTTGGCAATCCTACATGGACTATATTGTTGTTTTCGTTTGTATTAAAGAATGGCCTGTAGGCCAGACCAACAGACCTCATCAATAGAATGTTTTCGACAAGCACAAGCAGCAGTGTTTCAATATTTTTGCATTTGCAACCTTATGTTATTTTTTTGATCAAAGACAATAGTTACACAATAATCTTGACACGCACCATCAGTCGTGCCGCAGTTTGAACGTGTTTGCAACCTTATGGTAATTTATTACCATAGTATTCTACAATAGTGTTATTACTTTGTGTGAGACTGGCAGTCTTTAATGTCACCATTACGACACTTATTTAACAATATGTACCTCAACCTGTGTGTACAGTGACACTAGCGTTAGTATATAAGAGTCTGACTAATGGTTTTAATACTTTTCAATGTATATACACATTCGTATGTATTCCCGATTATATGTTTTGAGAATTTACAAATTTGTACTTCAACATATCATACAGCAACACAAGTAAAGTACAATATGGTTTTATTACATTTTAGTTATCATATACATATGCTTTCATCTGTGTCAACGTATTTTTATGAATATTCTTATTCATTTTGGCATAACTTGTTTCTAACGGATGAATGACTTGGTACTGTGATACGGTAAGTTTGGATGTACGAGGGTAATCCCAAAAGTAAGGTCTCCTATTTTTTGTAAGTAGATAGACCTATTTATTTCTACAATGGTTTACATCAGTTTACAGCTTGAACATTTAGCTATTTTTAGACATAATCACAATTTCTGTCGATGCAGTTTTGTAGACGCTGTGGCAGTTTTTGTATGCCCATATCATACCAGCTCGCCTCCATGCTGTTCAGAAAGTTATGAACCTCTTCTTCCACCTCGTCGTCGGAGCTGAATCGCTTTCCGGTCAAATGTTCTTTTAACCTAGGGAACAGGTGATAGTCACTGGACCGGCCAGGGTGACCGAGCGGTTCCAGGCGCTACCGTCTGGAACTGCGCGACCGCTACGTCGCAGGTTCGAATCCTGCTTCGGGCATGGATGTGTGTGATGTCCTTAGGTTAGTTAGGTTTAAGTAGTTGTAAGTTCTAGGGGACTGATGACCTCAAATGTTAAGTCCCATAGTACTCAGAGCCATTTTAACCATTTTTGAGTCACTGAGCGCCAAGTCAGGACTATTGAGTGAGTGGGCGATTATGTTCCACTGAAACTGTTGCAGGAGTGCAACGGTGGGCGAGCGTTGTCATGGGAGAATGTGTACGCTCTTGCTCACCATTTCTCTTCTCCGGTTCTGAATTGCCCGTTGGGGTCTCACAGTACCTGTTAGCGTTAATTGTGGTTCCAGCGATTCAGCTCCGACGACGAGGTGAAAGAAGAGGTTCATAACTTTCTGGACAGCATGGCGGCGTGTTGGTATGACATGGGCATACAAAAACTGCCACAGCGTCTACAAAAATGTATCTACAGAAATGGTGATTATGTCGAAAAATAACTAAATCTTCAAGCTGTAAACTGATGTGAACCATTGTAGAAATAAACAGGTCTATGTACATACAAAAAAATAGGAGACCTTACTTTTGGGATTATCCTCTTAGTAACTAACTTAGTGTTAAATTCATTCAGAACACAAGCCCTCCACGTTTATGTGAGACAATCAAGGCAGTGCCTTCATGTATTCATTTGTAAAATCAATAGAGTGTTTATGCAGTATTTTTTAGCTCGTATTCCAAATAAATTCACAGGCATATACGATCGAGTGTGGGGAGGCATGTTCCACGTTGTTGTCTTGGTTTCAGGTTAATATTAGCCACCCGTGATATTTGGCATGTAATTCATCAGTCGATCATCATGCGAAACAAAAAGAAAAAATAGTAGTCATAGCCCAACAAAAATGTCTTTGATGACCTATCGCTACGGATTAATCTCAGCACTACCTTACTAGCAACCATTTTGAAAACTACGAAGCGGCGATTTTATGTGGTAGTTTATGCCCAAACTGTCGCATGACCTATTTTTATAATGTAATGTGCAGATCCCAAAAGTCGGTATAGTCATTTCTTAAACGCTCCAACCTCATAAGACGCGCTGGTTGTCTTGGTGACGTAACCAGTCGCCTTTTTGTTTTGACTAATAGAGAGCACTGTGGATATTTAGCATTGTGTGTGACTTGAAAGTGGCTGTACCAGTTCGCAGTATGTCAGTCGTGAATTCCAGATTTCCTCTTAGAAACCAGGTGCAGAAGGTGACTCTTGTCTGGAAAACTCCTTCTGGCACGTAAACAGCTACCATAGCGCTCACCAAGCGGTAGTTCTGCTCACCTTGGGGTACCATTCCGTTCATCGTGGTACTGTACTTGAGACGTGATTAACACATCTCATGACTTGTTTGTGAAGGTTGCAGCGCGACCACTATAGCGAATCCGTTCCTCGAGTCTCCGAAAAACATGTCGTGACCTACGTGGGCGAACTTTAACTACGCGTACATTGGATCGTTCTGCTTCTAGGTAGTTCCGGCGAAATTCTGAGAGCACCGCATGCGTTTAAGACGCTTCTGAACTAGAATATCGATGACAGTGCTGCAAAAGAAGAATTACAAAACATAGCCATTCCTTCACCAAAGAAGATGAAGTAAATATTCCAGAATTCAAGTCAAGAACATCTGACAACTTAAGTAACTTAGAAGTAGATATCCTCGGAGTAATAAAGCAACTTAAATCATTTAATAAAAGCAAGTCTTCCGGTCCCGATTGTATGCCAATTATGTTCTTTCCAGAGTATGCTGATGCAGTAGCTCCATACTTAACAATGATATACGTCCGCTCGCTCGACGAAAGATCCTTATCCAAAGACTGGAAAGTTTCACAGGTCACACCAACATTCAAGAAAGGCAACAGGAGTAATCCACTACATATATTGTGTTCGATCATTATGAATTACCTCGAAGACAACACGGATTTATAAAACATTGTTCTTGTGAAACACGACTAGCTCTTTACTTACGTGAATTGTTGAGTGTTATCGACGAGGGACTTTAAATTGATTCCATATTTGTATATTTCCAGAAGGCGGTTGACAGCATACCTCATGAGCGGTAAACACATTGCGTGATTATGGAATATCATCTCAGTTGTCCGATTGCATTCATGATTTCCTATCACAGACGTCACGGTCCATAGTAATTGACGGAAAGTCATCGAGTAAAACATAAATGATTTCTGGCGTTCCTCAAAGTAATGTTACATGCCCTCTGTTGTTCCTTATCTATAAAAACGATTTAGGAGACAATCTGAGGACCATCTTAGGCTGTTCGCAGATGATGCTGTTGTTTATCGTCTAGTGAGGTCATCAGGAGATCAAAGCCAGTTCAAAAATGTTCACATGTGTGTGAATTCCTAAGGGACAAACCTGCTGAGGTCATCGGTCCCTAGACTTACGCACTACTTAAACTAACTTATGTGAAGAACGACACCCACACCCATGGCTTAGGGAGGACTCGAACCTCCGGCGGGAGGGGCCGCGCAATCCCTAACATGGCACATCAAATAGCGCGGCCAATCCGCACGGCTCAAAACAAATTGCAAAGAGATTTACGTGATATATCTGCATGGAGGGTAAAACGTAATTGACCATAAATAATGAAAAGTGTGAGGTCATCCACATGAATGCTGAAAAGAACCCGTTAAACTTCGCTTATACGATAGATCAATCAAATTTAAAGGCCATAAATTCAACTAAATACCTAGGAATAACAATTACAAAGAACTTAAATTGGAAAGAACACATAGAAACTGCTGGAGGGAAGACTAACCAAAGACTGTTTTATTGGCAAAACACTTACAAGAAGCAACAGATCTACTAAAGAGTCTGCCTACACTGTGCTTGTCCGTCCTCTTTTTGGAGTACTGCTGCGCGGTGTAGGATCCTTACCGGATAGGATTAACAGAGTGCATCGAGAAAGCTCAAAGAAAGGCAGTACTTTTCGTATTATTGAGAAATTAGAGAGAGTATCACGGACTTGATACAGGATTAGGGTGGAAAAAAAAGGCATATCTCGTTGCTGCTGGATCTTGTCAGGATATTTCAGTCACCTGCTCTTTCCTCAGAATGTGAAAATATGTATTTTTTTTTACACTGCCCTACGTAGAGAGAAAAGATCATCATAATAAAATAAGGAAGTCAGAATCGCACGCCGGCCGAAGTGGCCGAGCGGTTCTAGGCGCTACAGTCTGGAACCGCGCTACCGCTACGGTCGCAGGTTCGAATCCTGCTTTGGGCATGGATGTGTGTGACGTCCTTAGGTTAGTTAGGTTTAAGTAGTTCTAAGTTCTAGGGGACTGATGACCTCAGAAGTTAAGTCCCATAGTGCTCAGAGCCATTTAAACCATTTTTCAGAGTCGCACGGAAGGGTACAGGTGTTCGGTTTTTCCACGCGCTGTTCGAGAGTGGTAAAATAGAGATTTAGTGTGAAGGTGGTTCGATGAACCCTCTGCGAGGCTCTTAAATGTGGTTTGCAGAGCATCCATGTAGATGTAGGTCAATAACATAAGCCAGTTGATTTTTTTTTAGGGTGCAAAAGCAACTAGGGTCATATGCGCCCATGTCAGAATCGTAGAACACGAAGACAAAAAAAGGAGTTAAAAACGACTATACGTTAAGCCTAATCGATGGAAGGAAAGACAGCTAAAAACAAGTACTTGGAGAACAGTCCATAAAATGAACAACAGAGAAATGGAGGGCCGAAACTACAGATTAAATGTACTTCGCCATTTAGCTACCACGGATAAAAAGTAAAACGCTAAACGACCGATAACTCAGATGGCAAACATAAACGAGAACTTAAGTAGTTGAAAATGGATATTCGGTCAGGAAATGGCGAACCGTCAAAGGGTGAGGGCAATGAGTACAAAGTGGCGGGGGAGCATCACTTAACAAATGGCGATGGCTAAAAAGACAGGGCGCAATACTCTCATGAAGGGAGGACCAGTGTTGATGCCAAAGTGACACCACCTGCTGGCAGAAGGCAACTCGGAGATCATCGGAGGAAACGGAAGAACTAGCGGGCTGAGGTACGAGCACTGCAGCCTTGGCAGCGTCAGCGGCCTCGTTTCCTGGCAGACCGACGTGACCAGAAACCCACATAAACATCACAGTGACTCCATCAAAAGTGAGAAAGTGACAGCTTTCCTGGACATGTTGACGAAGAGGTGGACGGTGTACAGCACGCAGATGCTTTGAAGGGCACTGAGAGAGTCGGAGTAGGTGACGCAATTGAAACGTCTGTGTCGCCGGATGTACTGCGTCGTCTGATGCAGAGCGAAGACTCTGCTGTAAATCTGAGCTGTGTTCTCGAAGCCGATACCGAAAATCGTCGGTGCCAATGACTATGGCACACCCGACACCACGGTCAGTCCGAGAGCCATCAATGTACACAAAGGTGCTATCGCGAAGTTACGTGCGAAGGTCGTGAAATTTACGGCGATAGAGCGAGAGTGTCCTTAGGAAGGGAATGACGGCCAAGATGAACATAGGCAGCCGCACGAAGCCAAGGTGGTGAAGGGTTCACACGCATCGTAGAAGTGGCAGATAGCGTGAAGTTAAGCAGCTGGAGCAAGAACCGAAAGCGAACTCTAAGAGGTAACATAGAAGAGGGACGCGCCACATAAAGGCGATCAACGGGGTCATTGTAGAAGGAAGGATGGTGGCCACGCCCGGCAGACAAACGGCATATACATCTGCTGAGGAGAAAGTCACTGCGGTATGACAGCGGTAATTTGGTAGCTTCTGCATACAGACTCTCAACGGGGCTAGTGTTAAAGGCGCCAGTGGTCAAACGGATACTACGATGGTGGAGTATAGAGACGGCGTAAGAGGAACGGAGGTGCAGATGCATAAATCAGACACCCATAGTCTAGGTTCGAGCAATCAGGGGATCGGTACATACGGAAAGTAATACTGAGGATACACAGGACACTGAGGGACTGCGTACAGCGGGTAGCTAGGTGAGACAATTGGGAGGACCAAGAAAGTTTCCTATAGCGCATTAGCCGCGCGGGATTAGCCGAGCGGTCTCAGTCGCCGCAGTCATGGATTGTGCGGCTGGTCCCGGGGAAGGTTCGAGTCCTCCCTCGGGCATAGATGTGTGAGTTTGTCCTTAGGATAATTTAGGTTAAGTAGTGTGTAAGCTTAGGGACTTATGACCTTAGCAGTTAAGTCTCAAGATTTCCCACACATTTGAACATTTTTTATAGCGCATGAGCCCCAGGAATTCCGTAGTTTCAACGAACATAAGAGCAGCAGGCCCAAGATGTAAAGACCCATTACAACGTTAGAAATTCATACAAATGGTTTTGGCAGTGGAAAAGCGAAACCCATTGTTGAGTCTCCATGAGTAAAGATGATCTAAACATTGCTGAAGACGCCACTCTAGGATAAAAGCCCGTAGAGAACTGCAATAGATCGAAGAATAGTCAACGAAAAGGGGGCCAGACATGCCAGGTGGAAGACAGGTCATTACAGGGTTAATGGCAATAGCAAAGAGAACGACGCACAGGACGGAACCCTGAAGCACATCGTTTTCCTGGATAAAGGTGTCCGACAAGGCAGAACCCACACGTTCCTTGAACACTTGGGCTTTTAAAAATTCCTGTTGGAAATGGCGCTTGCGGACTTGGAAGACCCCCGTGTAGAGAGTACAGTGTACCAGTCCTCCACCAGGTATCTTAGGCTTTCTCCAAATCTAAAAACACGGCCGCAGAAAACGGTTCATGACAGAGTGGAGAGATGGTCAACTGCAGCACGGTGAGCTCGAAATCCACACTGTGCAGTGGTTAGTAAATTACTTGACTCGAGCCACCACACCTTCTGGGCATGAATCAAACGTTCCATAACCTCGCAAACAAAGCTGGTGAGAGAAAGGGGACGGTAGCTAGAAGGAAGGTGTTTGTCCTTACCAGGCTTAGGTATGGGTATGACAGTGGCTTCACACCAGCGTCTGGGAAATGTGTCCTCTGCCCTGACGCAATTGTACATATGAAGGAGAAAGTGCTTTCCCACAAGAGAAAGGTTTTGCAACATCCGAATATGGGCATTGAAGTCATCGAGCAGCATAAAGGGATGAGGAAGTTGTCCAGTAAGCTGGAGAAAGTCTGCCCTGGTGATGTCGAATGACAGAGAGATGTAAACGGTACACTGGGAAAAGGTCAAATGAGGAAGCAAAATGTGGACTGCAACAGCTTGAAGCCATGCAGTCAGGGAGATGGGTTGACTGTCAACGTCGTCCTGGATCAGCAGCGTGACTCCCCCATGGCGTAGAATGCCATCCGCCGGGGGAAGGTCAAAGTGGACCAGCAACAAATGCGAGAGCTCAAAGCGGTCGTGAGGACTCAATTTTGTTTTCTGGAGGTAGAGAACAAGCGGACGAGTAGCTGTAAGTCCCCTTTGTTAGATCGAAGGCCGTGAACCTTGTATTGGAGGAAAGTCATGATGAGGAAAGTGGAGGAGGGAAAAAAATGAAGGCATGTCACCTCGGTGGCTGCCGAGTGCCAGACTCACTGCTACAGGGCGCAGAGGCTGGACTGCTCCATGAGATCTTCAGAGGTGTCGGCATTCTCCTTCCATTAGTCTGAAGAGTCCAGGGCAGAAAAACAGTTCGCAGCAGTGCGCACCGGCGACATGGAGGTCGGCCAGACGAGTGTATCACGTGGCGACATCGTCAAAGAGGGTCTCCGAGTCAGCAAAGGAGAAAGCCATTTGATTTCTTGGAGTCTTTCCGGTTGGCAGAGGAAGACTTATCTGTTTGTTGGGGGATGGACGCAGGAAGTCTTCGTGTGACTCTTCCTCTTGTCCTTTCGGCCTGCCGGTTGTGCAGCAGGTGACTTAGCTCCGTGAGGCGGAAGTTTGGTGGCTTGTTGCCACAGCACTCAGGCCTTGTGAGACAAACTGAGGAGCTACTTAATTGAGAAGTAATAGCTCCGGTTTCGTAAAGTGACAGACAGCTGGAAGCGCGGTGTGCTGACCATGTGCCCCTCCATATCCACATCCAGTGACGCCTGTGGGCCGAGGATGACACAGCGGGCGGGAGGTACCGCGCTCATCGAAATGCAAGGGACAATCTTGGGAGGAGGCGACATGGTCGCCATTGCAATTGCTATAGTGGGGAGAAGGAGACGGACAATCGCCCTCGTGAGCATCCACACCACAAGTTACACATTTGGCTGGGTCTCAACAGGAAATTCGATTGCGGTTGTAACCATGACACTGGCAGCACACATCAGGTTCGGAGTCTACTGTCGGACTGTGATAACTTCATAGCCTACTTTGCTCTTCGACAGAAGCACCACTCTATCAAAAGCGAGAAAAAATCTGCATGTGGGCGTTAGGGATGCGTCTAACTCTTTCATCACTTAATGGACTACAACTACATCCTGATCTTAGAGGTACGTTTGGATTTCTAAATTGGTCAGACTGAGTATTCAAAGGGCCTCGACACGAACAGGATAGCCGTGGAGGAGCGAAAATGCAAGCAGTTGGTGTGCTTGAGAATCAGAAGTTATCTCAAAAAGCAAAGTACCATTGCGTAAACAAGAGCAGGATTGCACAGGGCCGACAATTGCATCGACACCTTTCTGAATAATAAACGGCTTTACCGCAGCAAAGGACTGACCATCTGCAGTATGTGAAACCATGAGGAACCGCGGTGCAGCTGGGAGGGTCTTCGAATCGTTAGCCTCATTCCGTTTACGTTCAGTAGACATTGAGTGTGAAGAAGATGATTGGCTCATTCGGAGAAAATCCCCCATGATTTCCTGCGCCTCGATGGCACTCTCCTTCCAACTGGTCCCCCTCCCTCCTCAGAGGGGGAAACACCCGCCTTAGGTGACTGTTCCCACCTCAGGTCACACCTCCCAAATCCCTGAGAGAGGGACCAATCGGCAATGTGAGAAGGTAGCAACTAAGGCAATCACCCCTTCTAGGGCCTGGCCTTCTAGGGCCTGGCCTTCTAGGGCCTGGTACGTCGACCCGGGGCTGGGAATTACGCGTTACACAGTCACATGTTACGCTTCAGACACGAGGGTCGGCCTTCAGAAGCGCACAGGGAGGAAGAAGAAAAAGGGGAAACTCAAACCCCGAAGCGGAGGAAGGGTAGAAGAAGAGAAACGAAGAAAGAAAGAAAGGGAACGATAAACAGTGGAGAGACAGTTCTGATATCGGCTACTGATAATACAGAACACGTTTCCGAAAACATGGCAGACATGTTCCCAAGGGAGGGGGAAAAAGGAAGAGGATAGACATGCAGCGCGGAAGTGAAAAGATGCTTGAAAGACTGTAGCCCCGTGGTAGCCAAGTATGAACCCGCCACCACACGGCGGCGAGCCCCTGGAGGTGTGTGTGTGTGTGTGAGAGAGAGAGAGAGAGAGAGAGAGGGTGGGGTGGGGGGGTAGGCCAATTGAAGGCCATCATAGAAATCACTGTCAAAAAGCCTGCTACTGGCAGTCTGGATAATGCAGGTTACATTACCTAGCGTCAGTAGTTTCGCGCCGGCCGAAGTGGCCGAGTGGTTTTAGGCGCTACAGTCTGGACCCGCGCGACCGCTACGGTCGCAGGTTCGAATCCTGCCTCGGGCATGGATGTGTGTGATGTCCTTAGGTTAGTTAGGTTTAAGTAGTTCTAAGTTCAAGGGGACTGATGACCTTAGAAGTTAAGTCCCATAGTGCTCAGAGCCATTTGAACAATTTTTTGAGTAGTTTCGCATCGGTTGAGTAGCGTGTGGTGGTGTGCTGCCAGGAGGTAAGTTTTGATAATATAACTGAACCGGCGAAAAAAAAGGAAAGAAACATATTTAGACAAACACTTTTAGAGTTTTTTCAACGGAATACATTTCTATTTTTTTCTTTCCTTTTCCTTTTCCTTATTTTAAAGGGTCTCATCATTTGTGTCACTCTATTTTCGCAATTGCAATTGTTTGTCTAAGTCATAGACTTCAGCACGAATAATGTTCTTTGCGATGAGAGATGGTGTAGTCGACGTGGCGCATCGGTAGTGGGAGTTGTAGCTCGGGGCGCGGGCGTCACCTGATCGCAGGTGTGACTACACTGCAGTTTTGACTGAATTAAAATGCATAGCCAGTGAACAGTAATTAAGGGCAGCTACTCGATGAACAGTTACATTTAAGGAAGATTTCAAGAACGTTTTCGCGAGAGTTATGTACATCACGAAACTGCTAAACCGGTGACTCAATCTCAGTTGATTGTTGCCTATCTAATATCATTCAGGGGTAAAAAGATCCATCAAGTATTTCGGAATGAGAGCAAGTGGCAAGTTCCAACATAGTTTACATATAACATCAAAACAATTCGAAATTTTTATCGCTGAATCTCCTTCCAAAATAATAAAGCGAATAATTTTTTCGCGTACTACAATTTCGCTGTTCATGCAGGAAAACTTAATAGGCATTTTTTTAAAATTTATTAGTTTACTACTAACTCTATGTGCAACACATTTTGCAAACAGTATTCACTTATACAACACATAGTTGAGGAGATAACACATCGTAAGCATTGAGATACGTGAAAAACTAGCATTTCTTCAAATGGAGCGCAGATTATCCATACTACACTGATCTAGTGTTTCATAATGAGAACGTTTAGCGATTTGCAACAAACTTCTATACTTTCTTTCACTTACAGCCCCACAAAATAATGAAAGGGAAACAGTTTATCACTTAGTAATTGTTCGTTGTTTATGCGTTAAAACTTGAGCAACAAGAATAACGTCTGAATTTATTATTTCTTTACTCTATTCGCTACCCATTTTTCTTAAAGTATTGATAATTTACCTTTTGTCTAAACGTAGTTGTTTTTAAAACAAATCTTAAAAAGCTACAGGTTAAACATTTCTCATCTATAAGAATTATTCATTTACGGTTTTTTTCATTGCTATCATCAGACCATTTATGTGAAGTGTTTTAAAGATTTTTTTCGTTTTCAAACCACCCATGCGAAAGTATTAATATCAATAAAATTATGGTTTTGCGTCTTCCTGTGGGCCTTAAACATTCGAATCCCGCAAGAGATTCCCGAATAAATAAATCATCAAGTCTCCACAAAATAGCTCTCCAGTAAAGGAGATGTCCAGCGGCGAGAATCTGACATTAAAGATATGGAGGAGCCAGAACCACATGAGAATTGGAGTACCACGAATGAAGGCAATCTTGATCCATGACGACAGTGTGACTGTGGTAAATGTCAGGACAATGAACCTCTCCTGACCTGCCCTAAACGTTCTAGTAAACACATCCTAGTTGAAGTAGGGGAGCAAGGAAGCAATGAACGTATCCCATTGTTGGCTGCGCTGAAAAGCTTTGATCTCCGGTCACGAAAAAATAAAATAATCAAGTAATCCATACTGTTTTTTTTCCTCTATTTCCTCTGCATCAGGGAGTTGTATTAAATACCCTAAATGAAAAATGACCCTACGTCAAGTGATTTTTTACTCAATTTTTAATTCTTCCTGTTTTCATTTCCGATAGCTTGTGTGAATAATGATCGTCGATACTGCTGCGTATTGGCTCTAATTCTCGAATTTTGTCGTTGTGGTCATTTAGAGAGACGCATTTGTAAGTAATATGTTGCCCTATTCAACCGGGAACGTACTCTCTTGAAATTTCAATAGTAAACCGCTCCGTGGCTCACAGCGTTTCTCTTGTAGCGTCCAAAAATGGAATTTGTTGAGCATTTTCGTGATCTTCTCGCACCGATTACTTCCCATAATGAAACGCTTTTCCGTGGACTTCGCCTGTTTCTTCCATGAAGCCAACCTGAATAAAACGTTCTCGGTTTTCAAGCCGCGTCAATTCGAATAAAATCCTCGAGCTTCCGGTGGCCATCGCCGCCATCGTCGTCAGGAGTTCACTGACTGTCGGGGCTGCTACGGTTTCTCGCTCATATAGGCATGTTGACATCATCAGCAACCAGATACTATCTGATTGGTTGCTGATGGTATCATCATGCCCTATATAAGCAAGAAACCGTAGCAGTGAACTCCTGACGACGATGGCGGAGATGGTCATCGAAAGCTCGAGGATTTTATTCGAATTGACGCGGCTTGAAAACCGAGAACGTTTTATTCATGTATGCCGTCGCGAAAGACTCCGAGGACACATTAAGCCAACCTCTAAGATTCCAAGACTGCTGATCAGTACTCTAGAGTCCGTCGTAAGCCACATACTTCGTGAATTAATTACATTTCCTAATGATCCTGCATACGAAAGAATATCATCCTGGCATCTGTTCTACCATTTTTTTTTATGTGGTCATTCTACTTGATGTCGCTCCGCATTACTTCTAAGTATATTATGGTACTTACGGTTTTCAGTGACCTGTGACCAATATTTTAATAGTAGGGGTTCTTCTCCTATTCATACGCAGTACTTTGTATTTATTTACGTCCGTGTCAACATCCGGTCCTACCCCAATCGTTGATCCTCTGCAGAATTTCGCTACAGCAGTCCGGCGTTGCGTCGTTCCTATTCTTTTATATTTGTGGATTTTGTACCATTACGAACAGCGTGTTGAGTTCTAACTCTAAGGAAGTCCTGTATCTTGTCACAAATCTAGTCGGGCAGTCGGCAAGATCCTACTTCGTTCAGTAAACTACAGTGCGGAACTATATCGAATGCCTTTTTGATGTCAAGGAACACGGCATCAAACTAAACGCCTTTATCTAAGACGCTCAGGATTTAGTTGATAAACAGAGTGAACTGATTTTCGCTCATTTTATATTTGTGGAATCCATTTGATTCTTACAGAGGATATTTTCGTTTTCCAAGAACATCATAATGCTTGAGCATAAAATATGGTACACAATTACACGTCAACCATATAGGCATACGGTTGTGTGCACTTGTCCTACGATCCTTCTTGGGAATAACCTGCAGTTTTTTCAGTTGTTAGACGCCGTTCGTTGCTCCAGGGACCTATGGTACACTACAGCTAGAAGGGTGGTGAGTATGGGGGGTGGGGGTGGGGGTAGAGATCTTTCACGCAACGTCTGTGGAACATCACAGATATCGGATACAGTTGAGTTCCCACTGGTTAGGAATTTTAGTTGATTTTCCGTTCCACGACTGCTTATGTCAATGTCTGCCATTTCGGCACTCGTGCGAAGGTTGAAAGGAGGAACCATGTTACGGTATTTCCCAACAATAATTTCGGAAGATCAGATTTAGTATTTCGGCCTTCTTTCTTCCTTTTTCCGTTTCGATACGAGTATGATCATATATTTTCAGGTTTACTTTCGAAAGGTGCATATATAATGAAATATGGCAGTTTGTTTGAAATGTTTGCCACTATGAGTGTCTTTGGATGCCTCATCACATGAGTGATGCGTATTCTTTGACTACCAGAGATTGTGTTGGTAGTAGAGCACGCGCGAGTGAGGATATCGGCTACAGAGAGAGTGAATGTTGAATGGCCGCTGAGTGTTTAGCTTTGATGGCGGACGTGCCGTACAGAGAATAAATTTTAGCCGCGCGGGATTCGCCAAGCGGTCTAAGGCGCTGCAGTCATGGACTGTGGTGCTGATCCCGGCGGAGGTTCGAGTCCTCCCTCGGGCATGTGTGTGTGTGTTTGTCCTTAGGATAATTTAGGTTAAGTAGTGTGTAAGTTTAGGGACTGATGACCTCAGCAGTTAAGATTTCGCACACATTTGAGCATTTGAATAAATTTTATTTCAAATGCTCGCTGGTGAGACTAAATATAGAGGATAGATTTTTGAGATGGTTTTATGGAGAGATGCACTTTTGGGAAAAGGTTATATGCATTGAGTTTTATTTGCTGCAAGCGCTAGCTGAGTAATTATTGTAGAGTGAAGACTGTATTGTGCTTAACAGTGAGAGAGAGACGAGCTTGTGAAATTGTTGGCCGGAAGGCCCCATCCGGGGAAGTTCGGCCGCCGAGTGGAAGTGTTATTTTAGTCGACGCCTCATTGAGCGACTCGCATGCCGGTGATGAGGATGAAATGATGATGAGAACAATACAACACCCAGTCCACGAGCGGAGAAAACCTCTAACCCGGCCGGGAATCGAACCCAGGCCCGCTGCATGGGAGGCAAGCACGTAACCATGCAGCTAAGCAGGCGGACTGTGTTAACAGTACCTACATTTTCGTTTCCAGGGCATATTATTAATCATGTGTTCAGTTTCAGTAACGACCTTCAACCATTGTGTATAGTTGATGAGGAACCACTCTGTGCATTATTGATAAACATCCTTGATTTTCAATTTAATTTACAGACAGATTCAGTTTGGATTAACTTATATCGCAGGCATCCAAAGTAATACGTAGATAATGTTCATGTTCAAAATTAGGGTAGCTAAGGCTATTCTAGATAAGAATTCAGGGGCGAAACTGTGCTCGGAATTTAAAACTACCTCCTTCCACATTCCTAGCGAGTGGTTTTGGCACACACACTTCTCTGTTACTAACTTTTTCACTTAAAATTTCATTTTCAAATTTGCTGTATCAATTTCTTCTATTAGGCGTTGACGTTTATCTACACGATAAGATAGCCATACAAAACCGTCATCTTTGTTTTGCAGATGGTATTTATTTTATTATCTGGACCAAAAAGAGACAAGGCTATTTGTATCACTGACGATACATTTCTTGTGGCACATTTCTTTGTCGGCAGTCAACAATTTTGTATATGTTTAGAACTTAATTTGTATTAGTAGTAAATATTATAACGATATTAGTTACTTTGTCAACAGGAAAATTCTTGTTCATAAAAAAAGTAAGGCTATCTCATATAAGGGCACTTGCATGTTAATATAATTTTGTAATAGTTGCTGATATACGTGCGTTCATTTATGAAGGATCACTTATTACATTTAAGTTTGGAACAAGGGAAATTTACAGTTAATGTGAATTTGTAATTTGGTTCAATTTCTATTTCTCTTTCTTTACCTTTCCTCTTGCTCGTACACAGCTCGTAGATTTACTGGGAAATTGCAGTTCGTTATGTAGTTTATTTCAAGCAATTCCACATTTACAGATTTTTCAGTTTACATCCTCCTTAAAATGAAGGAGAACAGCTATCACATCAACGAAGGCGAATGGTGGAGTTCGGTTTATTGGAAAAATTTTAGGGAAGTGTGATTCGTCCGTAAAGGAGACCGCATATAGGATATTTGTGCGACCCATTATTAGGTACCGCTCGAGGGATCCGTACCAGGTCGGGTTAAAGGAAGGCATCGGAGCAGTTCAAAGGTGGATTGCTATATCTTTCACCAGTAGGTTCGAACAACACTCAAGTCTTGCCGAGAAGTTTCGGGGACTCAAATGGGAATACCTGGAGAAGAGGCGACGTACTTTTAGAGGAACATTGTTGAGAAAATGTAGAGACTCGGCATTCGAACCAGACAGCCAAACGATTCTACTTCCGCCAACGTACATTTCGCGTAAAGATCACGAAGATATGAGAAATTATATCTCATTCGGAGACATATAGATCGTTGTTTCTTCCTCGCTCTCTCTGCAAGTGGAACAGGAAAGGAAATCATTAGTAGTGGTACAGAATACCCTCCGCCTTGCACAGTGCGGCGGCTTGCGGAGTATATATTTAGATGTGGATGTAAAAGGTTTCAACTTTGGACAGAATAGGCGCTCATGTAAGAGAAAGAAAAAAAAAAGATATATTAATGTAACAATGAGACCCCGTTCGAAACGCTTCAGAGTATGTTTGTATAACAACTAAAGGGAATGTTAAAAAGGTGAGCACCGAAGTACTTCCTTTTTGGCTAGCTGCGGCCGTTTCGAGTTGTCAAGTTCCTTAGACTGTGGGTAAGGAGGAACCTATAGTTTTGTAGAGCTGGAAATAGAATTGCAGACGCCGAAGTGTATGATTACAAAACGCTTTTTAAACGTGGGACCGGTTCTGGTAACTGGTACTGAAGACGAAATCAGTGTCCAGTCGGAGCAACGTGCTCGCTTGAAACGACTAGAAAGGTTTTAACGCTGAAATAGCCTCATGAACTTTGAGAACATTGGCCTTAACTTACACTCTGAAAAATGGTAAAAGCCTTTATTTTTTACTTCCGTCCCTGAGAGAGACGGTGCAATGCTTGAGGCCCACAACTCGCATCTGGGATGGGCAACTTTCTTAATGCCACCTGAATTAATATTTAAATGCCCTAAACCACGTAAGGCAACGGCCTTGCCGCAGTGGATACACCGGTTCCCGTCGGATCACCTAGGTTAATCGTTGTCGGGCGTGGCCAGCACTTGGATGGGTGACCATCCGGGTCGCCATGTGCTGTTGCCATTTTCGGGGTGCACTCGTGATGCCAGCTGAAGAGCTACTCGACCGAACAGTAGCGTCTCCGGTCAAAGAAAACCATCATAACAACCAAGAGAGCGGTGTGCTGACCAGACGCTCCTCCTATTCGCATCCTCAGCTGAGGATGACACGGCGGTGGGATGGTCCCGATGGGCCACTTGTGGCCTGAAGACGGAGTGCTAAAACCACGTAAACGAATGCTATAATGATGCCTTTGGTTAACTGCATGCCTGATTTCCTTCCCCTGTCCGAGCCTGTGTTATTTTAGTGCTCTGTTAGTCCTGAGCATTCCTTGTTAGAGCAGTTCTTTAGAGACCTACTGCAACTCGAAAAAATGCCACTGTAGACCGTTTGTGAAAGTCTGAATTCAACGTTCTGACGTTTGTAAATTTCGAGACTGAATGGTGTATTACTTGGAAACAGGAAAAAGAAAGACTGCAGAAAATTGGAGAGTGTATCACACATTATACGCTGACGAATATGGGAAGTGTTACAACTTCAACATATCGACCGAACGCTACCCAAGTAACGATACTCCAGTGCTTCCATGCCTGTGGCATACAATGATTAAAGTGTAGCACTTACGTGATCTTATTTTCAGTAAACAAAAAATGCTTTACCTGCAGATGGAAAATGGTGGGAGTATATGAGGGCTAATGAATGTGTCTGATGCTGCTGCAAGTTTTCGGGTGGACATCACAACAAAGAAACTGCAGGTTATCGCTGTGTTTCCGATTTTCAGACAGATCGAATCATTGGCTCGAGGGCTATGGGAATCTAACACCAACAGATCGTGCAAACAGTCGACCATAGTGCAATGACTGTGGATTAGTCGTTTCCAGTTGGGGGCAACTAATCCCTCTCGTATAAAATATAGTTTTCTGAGGGGTGAAAACAAAAGGATTTAATTGTGTTTCGGCCACAAAACTAAAAAGTTTTAAAAATCATTACCATAATAGGCGATAAAAAAGTTTCTGTTCGAAGGCCATACAGTTCAGAATCGGTATGGCTGTCAGGCAACATGGCCGTGAGCGTTGTGGTAATCATCTCAGCGATGGCCAAGGTTGAAGGTACCCGTTTGGTTAAGCACCGTGTGCTGATGCGTGAAAAAGTTTGTAACTGACCGCCGCACATTCTCGTCTGGCAGGAATCATCGACCCTTCAAGGCCTTTTGCAAAGGACCGAAGGCGTAATAATCGCGTTGGAGAAGATCAGGACTACAGGGCGGGTGCTCGCCTATCTCTCGCTTGAATTGGTGGAACTTCTACGTTACGACATTTGCGATATGGGGACGTCCGTTATCATGACTCAGCAAGACAAAAATGGTTCAAATGGCTCTGAGCACTATGCGACTTAACTTCTGAGGTCATCAGTCGCCTAGAACTTAAAACTAATTAAACCTAACTGACCTAAGGACATCACACACGTCCATGCCCGAGGCAGGATTCGAACCTGCGACCGTAGCGGTCGCTCGGTTCGAGACTGTAGCGCCTAGAACCGCGTGGCCACACAGGACGACCCAGCAGGACACTAGCGTACTATGCGACAACGGTGGTATTCCACAGACATGCTGTCCAATATATGCTCTCCACTCTCCGATGGAAGTCTCTCTGTCCTTCAGCAACAAAGAAAACAATAACAGCACACTGATCCTGTTCGGACGTATTTGGTTATATCATCGTCATAGCTCACATTCCCGCATTTACCACACCCACATCGAAAAGACGCGAATTCAACACTAATCCTCTGCCTTTTTAAAAAATTATATTTCAATTTCCCATTCGGAGCGGGCTGGCAACAGCATAGGCACTGCTCTTCAGCTGAGAAATACTACAAGTATACACCAACATATGGGAGAAAACATGGCAGAACATAGATATAAAAAGTGGAAACATAAAGGAAGAGAGCATACAAAAGGGGGCGACTGTAAAAATGGAGATAAGAATCTAAGAAAGTATTTTACACAAAAAACCACACACTTTAAGGATTAAAAGACGCAAGGTAAAGTACAGCCGGAACATAAAAAGTTGCAGAATGATTAAAACAGCCACAAGATGATCGGAGTAGCACAGAACAATCAAGTACAGAAAAACTATATACAAGTCAAACACACAATTAAAACCACATCACTAGACATCACTGTAGAATGGCACTGAACATAACACTGACACAGCACACTGATAACGAAGAACAGACTGGGAGGATCTGCCAGGGGTAGGGATAAAAGGAAGAAGGGAAGAAAGGTGGGGAGGGGCAGTGCTAGAAGAGGAGGAGGGAAGGGGGGAGGGGCGCTCCAAAGGGGGCTGGGGAGGGAAGGATGGGAGAGGAAAACAGCAGAGGAGGGAGTGCAGAAACTAGGGGGTGAGGGGTGAGGGGGAAAAACCACTCTGGGGGAAGGAGGGCAGGGGAAAGTAGGCACCTTGGGCCTTGGGGAGGGAGAGGGAACAAGGCTGGGCTACAGTTGATAGGAAGGGTAAACATTGTGATGAAGTTCATTATCTAGGAGGTGAAGGTACTGGAAATTGCCCTGATGATGGATATGGAGGATGTGAAGGTGGAGAGAGGGGGATACAGTGATAGAGGTGTGACAATGAGGGGGACGAGGGATGGAGAGGAAGGAGGACACCAGGGGTGGGGGGAATCGAGCCTGTGAACAGTGTAAAGGATGCAGATATGTTGGAGGAAAAGGAGTATGTGGGGGAAGGGCAGAAGGTGGATATGGAAGGCAAGATGGAGTCGTGGTGTTCAAGGATTTGGATGGCCTTTCCTTACGAAAGTGGGGGGGGGGAGAGATCCAGGCAACACTTGCATAACAGAGAATTGGATGGATGAGGGATTTGTAGGACTGGTGGATAGTGGAAAGATGCAATCCCCATGTCCAGCTGGACAGGAGTTTCAGGAGGTGGAGGCAGGTGTGGGCTTTCTGCTGGATGGTCAGGAGATGAGGGCTCCAAGTGAGGTGATGGTCAAGCGTAAGACAAAGTTATCTCAGGGTGGGGGTGAGCAGGATGGGATAACCATAAATAGTTAGGTAGAAAACATGGAAGGAGTAGGTGGTTGCCGGTGTTTTGGAGGGGTTGATATGAGGGGACCACTGGTTGCACCAAGTGATGAACTGGTCAGTCTGGGTTTGGAGGGTGCATTGGGACTGTTGAAGGGTAGGACAGAGAGCCAGGAAGGTTGTAAGTAGGCTGTTTAGGTTCTTATATTGGTAACGCCACCACCACGTAGCGCTCTTTATGAAAATCACTGGCTGTGCTGTGTGCAGTCTGTGGCTGGGTGGCATTGTTGGAATTTGCTATTATAGTGTTGGGCAGTTGGCTGTTAGCAGCGCATAGCGTTGCACCGTTGGAGGTGAGCCGCCAGCAGTGGTGGTGTGGGGAGTGAGATGGCAGAGTTTTGAGAGCGGATGAACTGGACAGAGACAGTAAATTTGTAAGACTGGATGTCATGTACTGCTATATATTATGAACTTTGAACACTATTAAGGTAAATACATTGTTTGTTCTCTATCAAAATCTTTCATTTGCTAACTATGCCTATCAGTAGTTAGTGCCTTCAGTAGTTTGAATCTTTTATTTAGCTGGCAGTAGTGGCGCTCGCTGTATTGCAGTAGTTCGAGTAACGAAGATTTTTGGGAGGTAAGTGATTTGTGAAAAGTATAGTTTAATGTTAGTCAGGGCCATTCCTTTGTAGGGATTATTAAAAGTCAGATTGCGTTGCGCTAAAAATATTGTGTGTCGGTTTAAGTACAGTCATGTATAATTGTTCAAAGGGGACGTTTCATATGTCGACCCTTAGCCGAGGATACCTCACTGGAATCTTCTGTTTTTTCTTGTAGTTTGTGTAATTAGTGTAACTATTGTTTATTGCTAGCACGTAATTATAGAGAGAATTTCCTTTGTAGTTGTAGTTTTTCATTGTTGTACAGTAAAACAGTTGTGGCATGGATTTGGATTTGCACCAAGTATTTCACAGTTGCGCTTGTGGTTAACTAGATATTATTTTCAGTGCTATGTTAATGTGTTTTCTTATTTTGCTCCTCAAATTGTGCTTTTCTGTGTTATCCTGTGAAATACGTGACAATAATGGCGTGTGAAAAACGTAACACTAGGCTCCAAAGTAAACTGAGAAATGACAGTGAAGACGAAAGCAGTGTTTTAGCGCCACCGTGTAGTGAATTAACTCATGTTCAAACTAGTAATTTGGTAACTGTGCATAGGGAAATGGAGCGGACGGCAAATAATGGCGTGGACAGTGAAACAAATAGTGAACAGGGAAGCATTATCGATCTATCGGTCGGCAACAGCTCGCCTCAGGAATCCGAAATGACAGGACACAATCTTGCAAATATTGTAGATTCAGGCTTTGCATCCTCACCGTTTTTCTCAAATACGTCAAGACACAGTTTCTGCTTTTCAAAATGCGAATATTGCCGGTTCAAATGCACTGCCGAATGGCACTGAGGAACATGTTTCAGGCACCAGTGCATTGTTATTACAGTTAATGCAACAAATGGGACAAAGACTACAAAAGTTAGACACAACAATTGAACAAAATCAGAAACAAATGGGACAAAATCTTCAACAGTTAGACGCAATGGAACAAAATCTTCACACCACGCTTGAACAAACACGTGAAGAGTTCTGGCGCTGCAGTCTGGAACCGCGAGACCACTACGGTCGCAGGTTCGAATCCTGCCTCGGGCATGGATGTGTGTGATGTCCTTAGGTTAGTTAGGTTTAACTAGTTCTAAGTTCTAGGGGACTAATGACCTCAGCAGTTGAGTCCCATAGTGCTCAGAGCCATTTTTTGAACACGTGAAGATTTAACTACTGGGTTACATAAAATCGAATCGAAATGTCAAAAAGTCTGTAATGACGTAAAAACACAAATTTGTGAGCCTTTTCAACCTATTTTTTCGCGGCATGAAAATACATTACAGAATCACAAAGCAGCCATAAAAGAACTGCAAACTATTGTTCATGAAAATCATGAGACCTTGCAAGCTAAAATTGACTCAGTTGCATCTACCGATTCGGTTACGCAACATGCAAAAACTTAGGAAAACTTAAAGGACACAGTAGATATGATTTCAACACAAATGGACACTCTGAAACTTGGTTCAGAAAAACACACAGAGGAAATAATTTCACTATCGGATAAAGTAGCCGAACTTTCAGATCAGTTCACTAACTTATCTGCAAAGGTAGATGATGATCTGAATGACACAAGACCTGTAGCCATCACTGACACAGAAGAGTATGAACAAATTAAGAAATTCAAACAAAATCAAAATCAAAGCAATACACAGTATAAAAGAGAAATCCGGGAAGTACAAGATCAGTTGGCACAAGTAATACAAAAACTACATATTTCAGAGGACACTCGCGCTCCAACACGGGAAGAAGGACTTAGAAATACGGAAAAGCCGCAAAATAATAACACAGGGCATTTCGGAAATTATGAAAGAAATTGGCAAGGCGCACCGAATTTTGAGATGGAACCTCCGACACGACGTAACAATGACCGATATGCGACTCGCCGACACGATGATTTTGACTATAAGCTGTTCTTTACTACACGAAAATTCAAAACATTTAAGAATTTTGGCAACGACATTCATCCACAAGCGTGGCTCCGTCAATTCTCTCATTGTTTTCCTCCCAACTGGTCATTAGAGCAGAGATTAGAATTTATGTGTGGCTACTTAGAGAATGAACCAGCTGTAAGAATGCGATCGGTCATTCACGATTGCCAAAGTGAAGGAGAACTTTACCATGCCTTCCGCTCAGCATATTGGACTCAAGCCACACAAGACCGAGTAATACATAGCATCATAATGATGAAACATTTCGAACACTCTGAATTTTCCAGTCTTGTGAAATATTTTGAAGACATGTTGCACAAGAATCAGTACCTGTCAAACCCTTACAGCCCCTCAGACCTCATCCACATTTGCTTAATCAAATTGCCTGAACATTTACGACATATTATTTTGGCAGGACGTTGCAAAGACGACATTGAAGCTTTTCAGGGACTCTTACAAGAATTGCGCGGACGTGAAAACGGGAACACAACAATTACAGGTCACATCCGTCACAATTCCGCGATGACAGAAATAATAACTGGACACGACAAGGCTATTCTTACAACGTAAATCGTGACCAAATCAGACACCACCCGTATGACAACCACTGCCAGAGTAATAATAGTTACAGAGAAAGATCGCATTTCTGTAGTAATGAATATGACAGAGATAGCCATAGAAACAGACAATATGGGAACCAAAACAATTATTATCAAGGGAGACAGAATTGCTTCAGATGCAACGGTCCACCGCGCAGTTACGATTCCGGGAGAAATTTTCCACCACGTGACGGACAAGGGAGAAACTATGGAATCTACCGACATGACGACAGACGATATAATCGTAACGACAAACCTGAACTGCATCAGAACTGGCGGGATTCAAACAGGGCAGGAACCTCTCGACAAGGTGAATTGGTAGAAGTTAGGTCTCCTAATCCCAATAACGACGCGCGCCAACAAAGAGACAGACAATGACTCGTACCGCAGGCTGCCACATGCGCCGGATGGCTCAGCAAAAAATAACATAGATACTAACGTTGAGAAAAATTTTAGCATTCCTTACCAATGTATACAACATGATAATTGCTTTGAAGTTGAAACTCTGCCCACTAGGAAGAGTAAAGGATTACACTACATTTCTCATGTAAATCCGTTTATTGAGAGATAATCTGTTTTTTAACTTAGTCTTTGCCATAAAATTTTTCACTTTACGCTACTAGTACAATTTGTCACACTGAGAAACTTTTAACATGCAACAATGTTTTGAAGTTAAATATCCAGTCAAGAACCAAGAGAGCATATTTATACAGAAGTTACGAATGCATTGTTTTAGTGAACAGACGACACAGTGTTATTGTGTGTGTACATTCTTCCTTGTTAGTTGTACGATTACGTAACGACTATAAGGCTCACATACTTAGAACATATACCGGCACTGCTAATGAGGTATTCATTCAACATTTTGGTTTACTTGAAAAGACATTCTTTATTTGAAGTACTTTCTGTGAGATTAAAGATGACTTGGCATTTGGTTTCTTTGACAGCTACACGATTATATCACGACGCTACTAATATGTGACACAATTTACATTGTTGCTTTTGTGCTGTATCTGTTTTATATCTGCACAGTTTTTATGTATTATTCTGGAAAGTAAAACATGTTTTAGTAGTAACTTTTGTGGTATAGCTACTATGAGACAGCCTTTTCTGTAGCACAACAAAACGTTACAGTACAGTACTTTCTTCATCATGGCAATAAGCATAATAACTACGATATCTATATGCAAAGCATTTCACTTTTGTTTATGATGAGGTGAGTACATTGAATTCAGCAGTACTTTGCTTACAGAGGGCGATAACTACGACACATCCACAGAGATTATCTTACAGCAAGACGCACATTTAGCGCTACAGGACACGCATTTGAGCGATTAATTTTGTACTTAAACCATTTATTTTTAAAGATTTTTGAATCACAAAGATACAAAGAAAGTTTTCGGTGATATATTTCATTCGATTGCTGTAATCTGTAACACCTGAGGGTATAATTACATTAATCCTCAGCAGGTACACGCTTACTTTGTGTACCTTGTGATTGGCAAGCAGAAGGAGTCCTAGCTAATATGGTATTTGCTTATACAACTTTACACATCGGTACCATATTTCTCTAACACATAAATTACACAGCTATCTGATCATGTAACTGAGAGAGACAAACATTTACTTTACTACGTTGGTGACACATGTTTACGCAATTACACAGTTGGATAACTTCACACTTATGAAATTGTATTTTGTCTGTACTTTGTGAACTTTTCATATTTTTTTTGGAACCATTGTGATGCTATGAGAGCTTTGAATGATGTATTTGGTATGGGATCATGATTTTTAAAGTACGTTTGAGGTAGATGCCACTATTGAAGTGGCAGTGATTTTTTTTAGGTTTTGAAATTATTGGAGGAAGCTACAACGATTTTGAGATTTGACTGAGGTGTTATTATGTTATTATTACGATGACAAGGTGTATTATGCTGTTGAGGTATGTTTATGATCAATAAGCTGATGCTATATGAGGAATTTGATTATGCTACATATTTATAGTGATGAAATATTGAAGAAGTGTCGACGAATATGTATATGTGTAATAAGGTAAGAAATAATGAGTAGTGGTTAGGGACTCTGGTTTGTGAAAAGTTTGTTGGAAACCAAGAATCGTACTTTAAGAGTTATGAAATGTATGTACATGCAAGAATGTATTACAATACCGACGAAATTTTTTTGGACACTGTTATATTAATAGGATTTTGTTTCTAGACATTTGTAATGCAAATTCTTGACCTGTGAAATTTTTTATATGAGACTGTCACTGTAGTGCAAACTGCTGTCGTAAATATTTCGGCAAGAAAGGTAAGTGACCGTGACGTAATGCATTTTGGGCGCCCAGCTGAGAGATAGTCGTCTGAAAAAAGAAAGCCATTAGGTGGAGAAAAAAGAGGCCATTATCCTCGCTATTGACATTTCTTTTTAGAAAGCATCGCAAATACGACACTCTCAAACTTGAAAACATATGATTACACTGTGGAGCTCTTAATTTATGATATTTACTAAAATACGAGGGCTTAAGTCAGGGGAGAGACGTAGGTGGTATAGCACTTAGCAGCCCAGCCCATCAGTCAAAGAAATCAGTAACAGCTTGCACTGTATGTGCTTGAGCATTGTCCTGGAAAATGATGGTCAGGTGCTGCAGAAAGTGTCATCACTTCTGTCTCTATGCAGTTCATTTTTGGAACACAACCTATGACCAGCTTAGAGACAGAAGTGATGGCACTTTCTACAGCACCAGACCATCATTTTCCAGGACAATGCTCAAGCACGTACAGTGCAAGCTGTTACTGATTTCTTTGACTGATGGGCTGGGCTGCTAAGTGCTATACCACCTACGTCTCTCCCCTGACTTAAGTCCTCGTAAGTTCAATTCGATTTCTAAACTAAAGGAAACACTTCACGACATTCGCTTCAGAACTGCGACAAATTCGTCGGGCAATAGACCGCGCCGCTCGAACTGTCAACACAACTGGCACTGCTAAGAGTATCCTACGATTTCCACGTCGCTGGCAACGGGTTATACATAATGCTGGTGACTACTCTGAAGGTCAGTAAAACTTTGAAACACGTATCTATTTTGTACGAGCTGTAAATAAATACTTGCTACTATTAAAGTTCCGACCCTCGTGTATAGGCGCTGCCAACCCCAGCGCTGTATCCTGTCTGTTTACATATCCGTGTATTTGAATACGCATGCCTATACCAGTTTTTTTTGGGGGCTTCAGTTTAATTGTCTTACTAGCTTATTGGTTTTTAGCTTGCCAAAATACCAAAAAAGCTAAACAGAATTTAACTTTCGTCATTTTAAAAATAAATGTTACTTACATATGATCTGACCATCAGCAGTTCTATGAAATTTTATTCCAAATTGTTGGCTGAATGCAAATTTGATGACATTTCATTTCACGATTGCGTAATACGTCTATATGCAGTGTGTTTGAAGTCATGAAATTCATATTCAGCGAATCATTTGGGAAAATGTGTTCAAAGAAATTTTTTTTTTCTTCTGAAGTTGAGATAGGTGTTAATGTTAATGTTGGTGGGAGACGGGGAAGGTACTAGAGAATATCCGGCCGGCCAGGGTGGCCGAGCGGTTCTGGCGCTACAGTCTGGAACCGCGCGACCGCTACGGTCGCAGGTTCGAATCCTGCCTCGGGCATGGATGTGAGTCATGTCCTTCGGTTAGTTAGGTTTAAGTAGTTCTAAGTTCTAGGGTACTGATGACCTCAGCACTTAAGTCCCATAGTGCTCAGAGCCATTTGAACTATTTTGAACTAGAGAATATCCGATTGCGCTCAAGGGTGATGGTCTCAGACAGGCTGGTAACCACTCTGTAAAAGGAATGGTGACGATATGGGGTGAGGACAACAGCGTGGCAAGGAGGACATCATCAAGAGAATATCGTAGGTTAGGCCGACTGTCTCTGATGAATGCGCAGATGATAACAACAGGAGCTCGGGCAGAGGTTACGGGCACAGTGTCACCACGAACCGTCGTAAACAGATTATTGCGAGTTGGACTGACATCTGGCTTGCACCAGTTTCCTCTCAAAGTGAGATAAATAAATAAAGAGAACATTTGATATGTCTGCCTTGACACAACAAGAAAAACTCTCAAAGAGAGTCAGTCTTGTGTCCGCACCACCCACAAAAGAGACATTTCACTCCTGCGTGAAATTAGAAGGTAGCTAGTATCTCCCCCCCCCTCCCCCTCCCTCACCCCCATCCTCCTCCGTAAACTGACTCCACACCATCATAATCTTTAAACTGAAAAGCAATTTTCTCTTAATACTTTCATTTTTAAGACGACGAAAGGTAATAAATTATATTTATTATTTTTTTTTTTTTTAAGGACATTATCTTTACGCCAGTGACTGTTATATTACACTATTGCAGTTTCGGCCACTATCAAGTGCTGATATTACATTACATTAACTTGGCTTAAAGCCATGTGCTAATATTTGCTGATATTATGGCGTTAAGCCATGTCAGTGTAATGTAATATCAGCACTTGATAATGGCCTAAGGCCGAAATTGCAATTGCGTAATAGAAACTTCTAACCGTCACTGGCGTAAAGATGATGTCCTTAAAAAAAAAATTTATGTCTGTGAATCCCAGCTACAACAAGTTTATATATTTATTATGTAAATTGAGGAGGGAGAAAGGGAAGAGAAGAAACTAATTGTATCAGCTGTATTGGCACTTTATGTGGAATCAGCAGCGACGAGTGAAAATGTTTGCCAGACCGGGAATCGAACGCGGGATCTCGTGCTAACTTGACAGTTACGTTAACCACTGCGCCATCCAGATACAGTATTGATCACAATTGCGCGGACTAACTCAGCACGGCTCCTGGCCGACAGACGTTTCCACCTAGCGCTGCCTATCCGCAGTCCTCATCCATGTCCCCTATACTCGCCACTTCGGGATTCCCGCAGGAGTTCGAAAGAAAAGACACCATACATCCATATCATTTATTCGCCTTAATGGGCAATGAATCCCTCACTTTTAGTGCGGATGCACGACGACGTGCGATTTCCTGAGGGAATCTCAAAGTAGCGAGCATCGAGATTGTGGATTGGAACTGTTGCTATGTGGCGCTAGGTGGAAATGTGAGTCGGTCAAAAAAAAAAAAAAAAAAAAAAAAAAAAACACTCCGTCTTCAAGCCACGAGTGACCTACCGGGACCATCCGACCACCGTGTCACCCTCAGTGGAGGATGCAGATAGGAGGGGCGTGGGGTCAGCACACCACTCTACCGGTCGTTAGGATGGTATTCTTGACCGAAGCCGCTACTATTCGGTCGAGTAGCTCCTCACCTGGCATCAAGAGGCTGCGTGCACCCCGAAAAATGGCAACAGCGCATGGCGACCTGGATAGTCACCCATCCATGTGCCAACCACGCCCGACAGCGCTTAACTTCGGTGATCTCACGGGAACCGGTGTATCCACTGCGGCAAGGCCGTTGCCGGGTCGGCCAGGAGACGTAGCGAAATAGTCCACACAATTACAATTAACGCTGTGTCACGATGGTGCAGTGGTTAACGCCACAATCTAGCAAGGAGGAGATCCTGGATTCGAATCTTGTTCGGACAGCTGATATCAACAGGTTTTTCCCCTTCCTTTCTCCTCTCTCCACCCTTAGTTTACACTATATCTATCACAGCCGCGGAATCCACCTGGTGTCTGTTCTTTTGGACATATCCGGAAGAAGAGACATCATGCATTCATGTAAATGATATGTAGTATTTGTAAATGTCTCGCTAAACCATGAACTAATAAGTAAGTGAGACACTTGGTATGGTTTATTTCTAACAAAACATTTTTGCAGAAAGATGATTCAATTCTCAATGCAACACGAGCGCCGCATGCTACTCCTTCTCAGGTAAGAAACTTTCCACACTGAGGGCAGAGCCTTGAAACAACATACCGCTTCCCTCCTTACCAGCACTTGTTTCATCCACTCTCTGCAGCCCATTTAACATCAACCAAACTAAAGTAAGCGCGCATCACTCCCGTTGTCTGTAAATCACTTGATCACTGTCTCCTCACTCCTGAACCGGCATAAATTGGAAGGTTTTTGGCTGCCAATGGTTTCTGTCTGAGCACTGATACTTATTGTCATTGCTATCATTACTATTACTATTATTATTATCATTACTGTTATTATATTTGTATTATTACTATGCTGTGTAGGTTGTAGACCCTGTAACAGTGTAGTACATATTGCAAAGCTATTGTTATATTCTTCTGTCAGTTTATTGTCGCGAAACAAATAACACAAAGTTACTGTTGTGTTGTGCTGTCTGTAACTTACTATATTGTTGCGAAAATGTTAATACAAAGATACTGCTGTGTTGTGCTGTCAATTAGTTAGTTTATTGTTGTGAAACGAATATAAAAGTTACTGATTTGTTCTGCCTTAAACTGGTTTATTGTTGCGAAACGAATACTGAAACAATATCTGATCAACTGTAGGAATTACTTACAACTTGGAGAAGGCACGTTCATGAGCTGTATATGTCTCAAATTTTACTGTTATAGATGCATGAGACAAAGTGTGTGTGTGTAGGTGATGTACTATATGAGGAAGATGTACTTCATACATTTGTTACACGAACTGTAAACCCAACACACTGTGTCACATGATAGTGTTAGTATTTGAAACAAAAATGTAATTATTGGTAATTTTTATAATCAACGTGAGAGAATTGTTAAGTAGTGATAATAGTAATGATCTACTAAAAACAATTTAGTTTCATTATTAAAATACAGTTGAATCCTCTCATTTTTACCACTCAGAAAATTACGTTTTACCCTGCAGGCGATAGTAACCTCCAGGGTGGGAACCAATGTTCGAAATGTGTCTGTAGTACTTGCCGAGGCATATGTACCAGTCGAATGCGTTACTAAACCTTCGTGTCACCAGGGCCTGAAAACGTCGCGTTGCCAGTCTTCCATCTCGAATACGCTCAGGACGAAATCTACAAGATCGTGCTGAAAAACAGTGCCTCCGAAACTCTCAATGTAAAAACTCGTAAAGCTTTTAAATAAAACAAACGTTAATAACATTCAACACATTTATTCTTTATGTCTACATATTTGCAGCACTCTGCAGGTAGAGGGCTCCGAATTGTAATGTGTAAAATGTGTGTATCTAACGCAACTACGTATGTCGGTGTGCGAGAAACATCTTCCTGTAATCTAATTCGAAGAATTCGTCCACACATGAAGCAGCCTGTCGTTCAGCTTGAGAATACCACATCTCACACAAGCGCTGCGACATCCACAACAATCGGACGCCTTGGTTTCACTGCCATCGACCATTCTGCGTACATTCTCGACGGTTTCTGTAAATTAGAGAACACCTTCAAGAACTTCACTTTCGTACTGAAGAAGCGGTGTAAGCAGAGATGAGGTTGTGGCTCCGTCAACAAAGTCAATCATTATACAGTAATTATTTCGACAAAATGGTTTCTCGTTGGGAGATATGTGTTCATTGCCATGGTGACTATGATGAGAAATAAATGTGTAGACATGGTGAAGCAAGATGTAGAGTGTTAGTAACGTTTCTTTTATTTAAAAAGCATAAAGAGTTTTCAAATAAAAATTCTGAGGAACACTTTTCAGTGCGCCATCCAATTTACGGAACGCTTTTATAAAGGAAAGGTATCGTGATGTGTATGCCCACTGTTGTAAATTGGCCCTCACATGTACGACGAGGGTATTTTCCACTGAGCCTCGCATCACCGTAATGCATTATCATTTCAGTGAGCCCAGACAATTCACAGTCCATTCTCCATCCATGTGAACAGCAGCTGCTGAATACGAAGCACCAGTGTGACAAGTACAGTATCGAAATAAACACGAGTGGTCGATCGGTCCTAGGCGCTTCAGTCCGGAACCGCGCTACTGCTACGGTCGCAGGTTCGAATCCTGCCTCGGGCATGGATGTGTGTGATGTCCTTTAGTTAGTTAGGTTTAAGTAGTTCTAAGTTCTAGGGGACTGATGAACTCTGATGTTAAGTTCCATAGTGCTCAGAGCCATTTTTTTCCTATGGCGCATTACATGTGTTGAAGAATGTCTGTAACTGGACTGAAAACGTGTAACTGGTTATTTAATACATAAGGAATATTCTAGGATATCCTGCAGTATAATTTGATGTATACAACTATTTGAGTTATATATATCTTACTCTAAGCTACAGTGTAACTCACAGATTACGTCACCACCTACGGTTGTTTCAGCCTATATTAAACTGCCAATATGAAATTACAAATATGACTTGAATAAATTGTAATTTATGACCTTCCAACGGTTGCTACATGACTCTTATACTAATATGTCATTTAAAGATTAGGAACAATGGTATAAAAATGTTGTATCCATTGATAACAAAAAATCCTTTATTGTTGAATCAGTATCTCTACCATAAAGGCATATATCGCGTAACGCTCGCAATATATTAAGGAAATCGGGGCTTGGGCAGAAGGGAAGAAATAGTCGTTTTTGTTGTTCATCTTTCACTATTGGAAGAGTAGGGGAACTAAGCGAAATTAGTCCACTCAATTCGCTTTGCCATACAACGTGCTGTCCGCTACGGCAAGAAGACGTACAAATGTGGCAATTAAAATCACAAAACACTGAAAACGGTATCCATGAAGTGTCAGATGGTCATGAAGTGTACTACCTACTTGGATATCCAAATTATAGGTATTTCAGGCTACCAAAATACCAGGGCAATCACAAAAGTGCAGTCTCGTATAATTTTAGATATAAAAGCAACAATTTATTTTCTATAACAGCTACATCATTTTAAAATTTGAAAAATGCTGTATTTTTCTTCGTAAGCGCCATTTCGTTTAACAAAGCCCATGTCATGACAGTACGTCATGTCCTTCAGGAAGCGTTGAACCTTATTTTCACCTTAAAGGTCAGGTGTTAGTCGCTCGGTACCAAGTCAGGACTATATGGTGGGTGGGTGATGATGTTTTGTACCAGATTGACGGTTTGACGAGCGAATGCTTATGCCTTTGCTCAACACTGCTCTTCTCCGTTTCTGATTTGCCTTTCTGAATTTTTTCTCCGTTTCACAGTACGTGTCAGCGTCTACTGTAGTTCCGTCAGGCAGAAAGTCAACCAACATTACCCGTTTCCTGTCTCACAGCACTGTTGCCATGACTGTATCGGCAAATCGTGCTTTTTTGAGTTTCCGCTGCTTGGGCGAAGAGGGATACCGCCACCTGCGTTAGAGCGTTACCTGTCTCAGGTATAAAGAGAAATGCCCTAGTTTCGTTACCAGTGGCAATCGACTCCACGAAGTCGTCTTTTCGTCTGCATAGTGTCGAAGAATTAATTCGTTGTCATTTGTGGTGTTATGTCAGCGTAAGGGATACCCATCTTGCACAAAACTTCCGATATTGCAGCTTTTCCGTCGAAACCCTGTGGATGATGCTTCGGGAACCTCAAGACCCAGGATACAGAGAGCATCCTGTGTGATCTCCCGATCTTTACGCATGACTCCTCAATCTTCGTTACTCTCTCGTCGTAATCTGACGGCCTACCGCTCGTTTCTTCGTCGGAAATTCAGTACGCCCATTTTAGAACGTTTTTGACATCTATACATGGCTGTCCACACTTTTAACGCCAATTGGCGATGATTTTCGACGAGTTTAAAGCCTTTTGTTACTGAAGCCTGGCAGCGGTCTTAACGCGGATGTAAAATATCTTTTAATGTCTAGACGCGATACTCATTATACAATTAAAGCATGATAACTTGTTTTGGTTGCTTCTGCAACCATCTTCAGATCATAATCGAACAAGATGCAGTAATAAAGAAGGAAAGAGACCATCTGTATTAACAAAAATTGCATCAAATGCCATTAACAGCTGACAATTCTGTTTACCGTAGCATATACTTTCCTCACTATGATACCTGCTGGAAAGTTGAAAATAATGCGTATTTGATGCAATTTTCAATAATGCAACTTATTTTCCTTTCCTGCATGAAATGATGACACAGTGGTTAGCGTCCCGATATCTTAGTTTCGCGGAACATGTTCGAAATCCTATTATAATATTCATCCGTGTTTTCAGATATCCTATCTCTGTAGAAGATTACTACACGAATGTTTTCTAGTGTATGTTGATATAACTTTATCTTTGTTCATCAAATTGTATGTCAGATGAATGAATTAAAAAGAATAAGGATATTATTTAAAATTGTTTTCTCCGAAATTCTTGTGGCGTATCTTGATTCATAATCAACTGCAAGCGCCAGTTTTCGGAAAGGTGATCCGTTATGATGTAGTTTGCCGCAAAATATTGTCAATGCTGAAATCTTCATCAATGTTAACGGCGTTTCTTTCCAAGCGATATTCGTAAAAGGAAATGTCACTATGGTATAAAACAACGACAATCCATTCTTGTGTTTTTGGGCTTCTGTAAGGGAATGTGGCTTGCAATGGGTTCATCTATTGGCTGCACCTGAATAAACATGAAAGTCTGTGCTGCAGTCGATTATTTAGGGTCCTTCCAGTGTCACAAAATACGAGCGAGATTTGAAATCTGCGCGCACGTACGCTCCAAGGAGGAAAAACAAGGCCCTTTCAAAATGAAAGAATCCAGTTCTCGTCAGACTTCAGGTTTAAAAGTCCCTACAAACTTTTGGTGCTGCCCTCTATAGGCTCCAGAAGGCCGTTGTCAACGCCATTGAGGATCTCAGTAGAGATGGGCAAAGTCGTTCATCCTTGGGAACTAGTTTTACTGGTAATCGCTCTTTTTTGGGAACCGTTCATTTTTACTCGTTACAGTTCATCGTGCTTGGTATACGGTTCTTAAAAAAAATTGAAAATTAGTAGCATAGGTGACTGAATATGGAAGGCGCCAAGAGGGGGCACTTGCCTCCCCCCCCTTCCCTGGAGTACAGAGGGAGTGGTTCGACGAACACAGTGGCGAGTTTGCAGTTGATATACTGGCCCCGCCCAACTCGCCAGGCCTGATCCCGATCGAACATATCTGGGATGTGACTGAATGTGGCGCCAGAAGTCGTCGGCCCCCTCCCCGGAATTTACGGGAATTAGGTGATTTGTGTGGGCAGATGTGGTGCCATTTCCCCTCAGCGGCATATCAAGGACTCATTGCTTCCATGCCGCGACGCGTCACCTCTGTTATCTGCGCCAAATGTGGACATAATGACTGCAAGGTAGGATTAGTAGGTGGTCATAATGTTCTGGCTGATCAGTGTAAAAAGAAGAATGTTTCAGTTTCTTCTTGATAAAAAGGCTTCATCGTGCACATTACGAGTCAAACAGGGGACTGGTGCACCACCTCTCTATAAGTGGACCATGTTCTACTTATGTCATTAGGGTTCGTAAGAGCAGGAGTGACTGCGGTGAAATCGGCTCGTCGTATCGTGTCCGATGGTTATGTCGCTAGTCGAAGATGTAACAAGTTACAGTTGAAATTGTATAATATTCTCTGTTGACTGACTTCATATATGTATGTGTGTGTGTACTTTCACTAAATGGTACACTATAACTACTTGAGAGTGCCGTAATTAGTGGTGCAGCTTACTGGAGATCTCTTCTCGACTTGGCGATGTTTCTCCTATATCTCAAGAACTGAGTATACTAAAATCTTCTTTTAAATTGTCTCTATAGATCAGCCGGAATATGCCTATATGCGGTAGCAGGTACCTCAATGAGAACTTCTTTGACACATTGACAAAAAGCACACGGAGAAAATAGTAAAATAATATTGACGGAATCGGACAGTGACTGATGTTTAGCGCTATCGAACAAATGTTCATCGATTCCTATGATTCTTAGGCCGTAGTATTGCTTAGAAACGGGAAATCGTATATTGTGGAATTAATTAAAATAGTTACCCCTCTCTACAAATTCAGTCGATTCCAAAGATACTTCCGCCGTAACTATAACTTTCTGCAGACCGATTTTTCGTCATAAATGACTTCATCAGTGACTAACATTCAATAAAGACTCTAGCTTCTACAACACGACTACCCTTGGCAATACTTCAACCAAACTAAAGCTACATTTAATAACAACAGTTATCATTCCTAGTCTGTGCAATAGCGCAGCGAACAAGAACGTGCTCACTCGCCATGGATTATCAGTGATTGTGGATTTTATGGAAAATGTTAACAATTCTCATGTATTTGTTGATATAGAGACCTTGCACCAAAAATACAGTAAAGGGTTATTGAACCTGTTTGACATATTCAAGAGTTGAGTCACACTTAAATACGAGATGTTTCAGAAGGTATTACTTAGGCAGGCTGTAAAAGGTAAAACCTTTTAGAACATAGTTAGAATTAAAGGGCAAAACCGGTGCCAAAGTGAAGAGCCAAAGAAACTGTTACACCTGCCTAATATCGTGTAGGGCCCCCGCGAGAACGCAGAAGTGCCGCAACACGACGTGGCATGGACTCGACTAACGTCTGAAGTAGTGCTGGAGGGAAATGACGCCATGAGTCCTGCACGGCTGTCCATAAATCCGTCAGAGTACGAGGGGGTGGAGATCTCTTCCGAACAGTACGTTGCAAGGCATCCAGATATGCTCAATAATGTTCATGTCTGGGGAGTTTGATGGCCGGCGAGTGTTTAAACTCAGAAGAGTGTTCATGGTGCCACTCTGTAGCAATTCTGTATGTTTGGGGTGTCACATTATCCCGCTGGAGCTGCCCAACTCCGTCAGAATGCGCAATGGATGCAGGCGATCAGACAGGATGCTTACGTACGTGTCACCAGTCAGAGTCGAATCTAGACGCATCAGGGGTCCCATATGGCTCCAAATGCACACTCCTCACTCCATTACAGAGCCCCCAGCAGCCCTGCCGACATGCAGGGTCCATGGATTCATGAGGTTGTCTCCGTACCCGTGCACGTCTATCCGCTCGATACAAATGGGAACGTGACTCGTCCGACCAGGCAACATGTGTCCAGTCGTCAACAGTTCAGTATCGATGTTGTCGGGCCCAGAAGAGGCAGAAAACTTTGTGCAGTGCAATCATCAAGGGTACACGAGTCCGTCTTGCGCTCCGAAAGCCCTTATCGATGTTGTTTCGTTGAAAGGCTCGCACGCTGTCTCTTGTCGATGGCCCAGCATTGAAATCAACAACAATTTGCGGAAGGGTTACATTTCTGTCAAGTTGAACGATTCTCTTCTGTCGTTGTTGGTCCCGCTATTGCAGGATCTTTTTCCGGCCGCAGTGACGTCGGAGGTTTGATGTTTCACTGCCTTCCTGATATTCACGGTACACTCGTGAAATGGTCGTACGGGAAAGTTCCCACTTCATCGCTACCTCGGAGATGCTGTGTCCCATCGCTCGCGCTCCCTCTATAACACCACGTTCAAACTCACTTAAATCTTTATAACCTGCCATTGTAGCAGCAGTAACCGATATAACAACTCCGCCAGACAATTGTTGTCTTGTACAGGCATCGCCGGCCACAGCGCCGTATTGTGTCTGTTTACACATCAGTGTATTTGAATACGCATGCCTATACCAGTTTTTTTGGCGCTTCAGTATATATTCGAAAAAGCAAGATGTAATTGTAGGCAACAGACATCAAGGCCAAGTCAAGCTGGTCGGTAGATGAAACTATGTAGCTCTATGACCACCATTTTTGGCGTCAATGTGGATTCACAGATTTTAATTAGTAGCAGTCCAAATCGCCATAAATTATTTATTTTTAATTCTGGTACGCGATTTCGTTGTATCAGGCCATTTTCATACCAGAGGCTCCAGAAGATTTGGGGAGCAGGTTCAGGGAGCCGTCCGCCGTATGGTACAGACTGGTACCCGTTGTGGACTGCTCAAATGAACTGCAGCTCGCGGAAGGTACCAGTCGGTATCATACAGCGTGCGGCTTTGTAAGCCTGCTCCCCAAATCATAATATGTATCCTCGAGTCTGAAAATGGTCTTGTAGACCGAAACCGGTCACCAGAATTAAAAATAAATAGCTTTTGGCTATTTGGACTGCTGTTTTTATTTTAAACAAAAAGTCTCTACGATTACTTGGCCCAGTAACGGTACAGTGAAGGGATGTTGGCACAAGCGTACCTGAGAAATTGAGAAGAATACATAGCTGATGCATTCTGATCCGTCGCCATGCAGATGGGAGGCTCCAAAATATTGCTAGAACCGACAGCATGACCGGTCTACTACAAAACGTCCAGAAAAACTAGGTATATTCCACCTCACAGAGAATTAAAGCAACATGGCGTACCATTTCCATCGACCAAGTGTTGCTGTCGCTTATGGCAGTTCTTTAAAGCTTGCAATCTGTGTAACTATAAATCATCTACAAATTTAAATTGATCATAAATTCTTTGTACTATTACGCATGTGCACGTTACGCAGCGTTCCACTGTGCCCTATCCTTATGGTGTTTCTACGTATCTTAACTAGTTATCACCGCATAGCAAACAGTTATCATGTATACGATGAACGGTAGTTGCAGCCACCTAACTGTGTCGAACTTAACTAATTAACTTAGCTCGGGCATTCATTATCTCAGGTTGTCCTAGTTTTTCTTGAAGTAGTGTCTTCGACGGAGATTTTTCAGCGCGCTATGTTCATGCTCTACCATTCCCGCTACCTCATACACTTCGTTAACGGTTGTTGCGCTGCAGTTGTTTATGATAATGTTATTCACGAGAGGCCCCAGCAAGACTACATGAAGTACATTGTATTTCGAAAAAAGTCCCTAAAAGTTTTCATGACGTGTCTGTACTGTGACCAGCGGTCCTCTTGCTCTCTTTTAAACACTGTGAACACTAGTTCTGTTATGGGTATTCAACAAGAGATAATTGGACGCAAGACACTAAGATCCACCGTGACGGTCAATGCAAATGAAGTGTGCACTAGAATTCTGTATGTATGTGGGAATCATAGTTTCCCTGAAATGGCGATCGCTGTTCACGGGGAAATTCCATTGTAATATTTCCGTCTCACGTCCACATGCAATGTGACTCACAATTGTTGGCTCGGGTAATACAGCACTCGGTATCGCGGCCGCAGCAATGACGACGTGACTTGGCTGGGGCTCAGGTGTGCGCAAGGCGACACCAGTGCAGTGGCTTGGCATACCATCTTTTGCCGCCTACGTCCTTGGAACAGGCCGCAGCGTTCTGAGGAATTATGTGCGGCAGGCAGAGGCCAAAAGTAGCTACAACCTTCGTTCTAGTAAACAACTCTGCGATGGTTTATACGTCTCTTTTTCAAGTCCACATTGAAATGCATGTAGTGTAGGGTGCCAGACAAACATCGGTAAAAACTTTGGGACGATGTGCCTGGGGCAAATATGAGACCCTAAGCGTGGTGCTTCTACACTACTGGCCATTAAAATTGCTACACCACGAAGGTGACGTGCTACAGACGCGAAATTTAACCGACAGGAAGAAGATGCTGTGATATGCAAATGATTAGCTTTTCAGAGCATTCACACAAGCTGTTAGCAGAGTACGGAATCGGTGGGTTCAGGAGGGTAATACGGAACGCCGTGCTGGATCCCAACAGCCTCGTATCACTAGCAGTCGAGATGACAGGCATCTTATCCGCATGGCTGTAACGGATCGTGCAGCCACGTCTTGATCCCTGAGTCAACAAATGGGGACGTTTGCAAGACAACAACCATCTGAACGAACAGTTCGACGACGTTTGCAGCAACATGGACTATCAGCTCGGAGACCATGGCTGCGGTTACCCTTGACGCTGCATCACAGACAGGAGCGCCTGCGATGGTGTACTCAACGACGAATCTGGGTGTACGAATGGCATAACGTCATTTTTTCGGATGAATCCAGGTTCTGTTTACAGCATCATGATGGTCACATCCGTGTGTGGCGACATCGCGGTGAACGCACATTGGAAGCGTGTATTCGTCACCGCCATACTGGCGTATCACCCGGCGTGATGGTGTGGGGTGTCATTGGTTACACGTCTCGGTCACCTCTTGTTCGCCTTGACGGCACTTTGAACAGTGGACGTTACATTTCAGATGTGTTACGACCCGTGGCTCTACCCTTCATTCGATGCCTACGAAACCCTACATTTCAGCAGTACAATGCACGACCGCATGTTGTCCTGTACGGGCCTTTCTGGATACAGAAAATGTTCGACTGCTGCCCTGGCCAGCCCATTCTCCAGATCTCTAACCAATTGAAAACGTCTGTTCAATGGTGACTGAGCAATTGGCTCGTCACAATACGCCAGTCACTACTCTTGATGAACTGTGGTATCGTGTTGAAGCTGCGTGGACAACTGTACCTGTACACGCCATCCAAGCTCTGTTTGACTCAATGCCCAGGCGTATCAAGGCCGTTATTACGGCCAGAGGTGGTTATTCTGGGTACTGATTTCTCAGGATCTATGCACCCAAATGAATACCCGTTTATCATCTGCATTTCTTCTTGGTGTAGTAATTTTAATGGCTAATAGTGTATGATGGCATCTAGATGAGATGTAACAGGTATTACTTTGAATACATGTTCATACCCCAACACGTACTGAGACATAGGTAAAGGAATAAGAAGTTAAATTATCTATTCCACTTTTCCACAGTAACATAACAAAAAAATGTTACAAAGTCTACCTCTTTTTGTTTGAATCTTAAATATTTTGTATTTTCAATGAAAATATGGATTATTATTTATGATTATGCACATTGCAAAGCAATTGTATACCATGTCTAAAGTTTTTAAAGAATTGTCACCTCATGAGTACATGGCACAGAGTCTTACAAACTTTCCTTAGAATACCACAAGAAACGAGAGTATATTAAGAGCCTTGCAACTTGATATTCATTGCTCCATAATTCTCAAGTAGTTAGCTTAATGCGATCAGCAATAACATTTTTGCCATTGCGGATTCTGAACCAGCTAGAAGTGAGTGAGATTAACTTGTGTGCTGGAACTAATAGATCACGATACTGACTATAGCTCACAATGCCATGTAGCTCAGCATTATCTCTTGGTAACAATTTCATCTTCCATCAGCGTTGTAAAAGGAGTTGAGCAGTGAACTTTTAGCAATATTTTTGTCAAATGTTCTTCATGTGGCATACTTCAATTATCTTTATGTGCAGGCTATGACGATTCTATGTCCAATTCAGTAGTTCCGAGTGTCTTATTTATGACAATTAAATCGCTAAAACGTTAGTGATCTAATCAAGAACTAACAGTTTTAGACGGGGGGTAACTTTTATACATGGTATCCATCGTGGATACGGAACAGTGGCCCGTTAAATATTTTACAAAGAAAAATTGCCAAACAGCCGTACGTTTTCAGAAGCATATTTTATTTAGACGACCAGCTTCGGTATCTCATTAATGCCATCTTTAGCTCCCTGTATGTTAAAACGAGGAGAACGTGTAGTATATATCACTTGAATTTACAGAAAATGAAGCGTAATAATAAAAGTTGTTACAATCTGCGAAATGCAATACAGCTTTAAGAAAAGTACCTGTGCACATAGAGCACAACAAAGCGGAATACGCACACATACAGGTTAGCCTCTAAATTAACTATTTTGACGTCACAGAGCTACAACAGAATATGGCAAACATTACAGAAAACCCAAAACAAACAAAATACAAAATCAGAAGCACAAACGAATGCAGTTTGTTTATTTTTTTCATTTACTATTCTTTTCTGTGTTTTGATCTGTTCACTTTTTATTTCTGTATGAAAAAGTCTATGTAATTCTTATAGATCAGAAAATCAGATCATTATTTGGTCGAAATCAAAATCAAATTCACCATATTAAGGAAAGAAAGACAGGGAGCAATTGGAGATAAAAGAAAGTATGATCCACATAAGTTAATAAAAAATGACAAATACCAGGAAACACACAAAATACAATAGTAACGGATGATCTTGAGGAATTAATACAAATTTCAAAACTACAATCTGAAGGACCAGCCCCAGTAAATAGACTAAAAAAAACCATGATGGATTACGGAATGTGATGACATTCGTGGTGAAAGATATCAAGCTTGGACAGACTTTCAAACTCACAAAACAGAAGAAAATGCAACTAACCTCAAAAGCATCAGAAAACATCCTCTCAAATTATATGAAAAACGAACGGCAGTATCAAAAGGACTACTGAGCTCTATTGAAGAAAACTACTACAAAAGCAATCCCAGAGAAGATTTCAAAGTCTTTGATAATCAACTACGCAACGACAACCCTCCCACACTATTACTGACGTCTGGAACGAGACGTGAACCTGACACTTCGCCTGAAGATGGCAAGTTAGAAACTTGCTGAAACACTGCTGGAGAACAACGCATTGACTCAGTTGTCAACCCGAGAAGATTTTATCATCGATATTAGCCGAGAAAGCCTGCATTCTCATATCTTTATGTATTATTTTACAAAAGATTTGGGCAACGGAAAAATTCCCTGAAGAATGGGCCACAGCTGTAATTACCCCGATTCATAAGAAAGGAGACAAAAGTGAACCAGACTACTATAGAGGAATCTCGCTCTTGGACTATAAATATAAGATCTTTTCCGAGATTTTACACAACTGGATGAAAGCACAATTGGATAAGGAACTGGGGAATACCAATGAGGCTTCAGACCTTGGATAAGCTGTGCTGAACAAGTAATTACCCTGAAATTAATCATGGCTTGTTACCACAAACGATCAAGCCTCTCACAATTACATTTATAGCTTTTAAAAAAGCCTATGATTCTATCCATAGACCCTCACTGTTAAAAATTTTGATCATTTCGGACTCCACCCAAAATTAATTAAACTTATAAAACTTAACAAATAAAAATTCAAAAATTACGTTCAGAGGGAAAATTTCTGAATCATTCTTGGTAAAAACTGGTTTAAGGCAGGAAGCGACGTTTCACCATTTCTTTTTAATTGTGCCCTTCAATAAATAATGAGGGAATGATACAAGGACAATCCAGAGAACATTAAGGTTGGAACACAACATATGACATCAAGTTGAACTGCCAAGGATTTTCAGATGATGTCGCTCTTCTCGCCAAAACATTCAAGAAACCAAACAACAAATACAATCACAACAGGAAATAGCCCAGAGTACTGGCCTTAAAGCATCTTCTGAAAAAAAAAAAAGAAACAGAAATATTGCTAACGGAACCGCCACTGGAAACAAAATTAGAATTGGAGAACACGACATAAAAATTGTTGAAAAATAGTATATACTTGGAAGAAATAACAACACATACCCTGAAAGAAAAACCATCATGACAGAGTAGAATAAACAAACTGATTTAACACACCGTGTTACCAAGAACACATACAACAAAAAGTGCCTCTCAGTAGCCACAAAAATGAAACACTACAGAACAGTCACACAGCCACAAATAACATATGCTAACGAAACTATATTTAAAACAACCAATACTGTAGCAATAGACAGATTACTCAAAAGAGAAAGAAAGATATTCGGAACATGTGTAAATAAATAATACCAAAAATACGGAGTTTGGAGAATAGCTTCAAATGAAACGGTTTATAAGGAAATCGGACCAGTGACAAGTACAATGGAAAAGAAACGGATCTCTATCCTAGGACATTTGAAGAGGACAACAGAAATCAGAATTAGGAGGCGAGTAATTGAGATGTTATGGAATAATAAGAGAGGCATTAGCTGGATCCCAGGGATCAAGGAGGACATAATTAAATTACAGATTATGATTGGGACCATACAGTAATAATAATAATAATAATAATAATAGATGAAAAAACATAGCTCTTAGGAAACCCTATCCTAATACCATGATGTTTTACTCTGAATGACCATAGGTTTTCCTAAGAACTATGATATTGCTCATCTATACGAATTATGTAGCTTTTTACATAAATACATCAAAATAATGAAAAAAACCATAGAAAATGTATTGAAAACTAGACAAGCTTCATTCGTCTGTACTTCAGATTTTGTGTATTGTTTTTTTCTGCAATGTTTGGCATTTTCTGTTATAGCTCTTTGATATCAAAATAGTTAGTTTCGAAGCATTCTGCTTTGCTGTGCTGTATGTGCATAGGTACTTAATGCTGCATTGCATTTTGTCGGTTTTAAGAACTTTTATTATTACTCTTCATTCCTTAATGTCAATTGTGACGTACCTTGATGTACACTTCGTATACTCGTTTTTAACGAACAGAGACCTGAATATGGCATTAACGAGAAGCCAAAACTGGTCGTCTGAATAAAACATACGTCTGAAAATGTATGGCTTTTTAGAGACTTATATTTGGTAAATATTAGTGTGCTGTTTGTTTCTCGTCTGTTTCGAACAGTCTTCACACAAACATATTAGAAAGTTTATGACCTGATGTCTCCTGTATGCCCGTTAACTGTACCACTAAGTGGAATACGCCTGACGGTATAGACTTCCCAATTTGACTCTATACGTCCAAAATAAGCATTAATGGCATGTTCTTGCCATATGTGCTTGTGGGTACTAATCAATCTAAAGCTAAGAACTTGTAATAGCTATAATCACTAATCTGCGAATGACGTAAATACTGATGTAATGTTGCTCAATACAGAGTCCTCAAACACCAATAGAAATACCTGCACTTACAACTTGTTACACCCTGTCTAATACACAAAAGACTTCAAAGTAAACAATAATAGTAGTTTAGCTTTCTAAGTAAACATGTGCTTAAAAAAAGTCTTATCTAGAAAGGAAACTAAATTGAGGAAGTTCTTAAAGCCAATTATAGTTAATGTAAAATAGAATGCCTAATAATTAATTACCACAAGATGGAAAGAAGATCCACTATTGTAATTTAGAATGTATAGAACAAATACGCTCAGTGCCATTTGTAAAATAATCCAGTCTCAAAACGAAGACTTTCATACAGCATTATTTACTCTGCTTGAAAGTGTAAATTGCGCCGTTTCCTCCTGTACTGTGTTGATGCAAAACGTCGCGTCATCTGCCTTCGATAATTTTGAGTGCATGATGATAGTGCTGAAATTTTATTATTGAAGTTCATGAAAAAATGGGATGGACTGTGGAAAGTGAACATAGAAACATTCATGTAACTGAAGTGTAAGGTAAATCTGTACTACAGATGAAGAAGATTAATTCCGCTCCTCAGAGAAAAAGTAATTTCATACTGTGTATAATAAAAACTGATCCATCATAACCGTAATGATAAGGGTTTAACTGATAGTAAGTTTCAAAGCTTAATTCGTTTTAAAGTAAGTTGTAGTAATTAATAATAGGTAAGAAATTACAGTGGAACCTCGCATAGCGAGCATAATTCCTTCCAGAATCTTACTCATAGTGCGAAACACTCGTTAAACGAAACAATTCATCCCATATAAATTAATACATAATACAATAACGCGGTCCATGCAGAAAAAATAGTAAAAGTTTTATTTTATTTGTGCCATTTATTCAAGGAAAGTTATACAGATAACATTATGTACTTTATTATTCACGATACATAACTCTTTTTTACTAGGAAGCTATTTATATTCGTTTGTTTCTGCCGACGCTTCAACACTTGGCAAAAATGCGACACGGCGTTATCGTCAAATCAATTTGTAGCTCTCGTAGCCCCTGCTTTATTGGGGTGAAGATTTTCGGTGTACGATGCAAACGATTGCCACGCTTTCAGCATTTCTCTTATTACGCTAGAAGAATGCTACTTTGCTGTTACCACCGCCACCTCCACCTCCTCTTCTTCTAAAGAACTCCACAACTTCCTCCCGTGAAACACAATGCAAATCCATAAGCTTTTCACTGGTCATTTCTTGGCTGTGATCTTCCACAAGCTCATTGATATCAGTGTCATCCACTTCTAGTCCCATGCTCTTAGCCAAAGTTACAATCTCGTTGACTACAGGCTCCATACGTACTAACTCAGATGTCGCGACGTCACATTCGACAATGCACTCTGGCTAAAACTTCTTCCAAGAGGAAGTGAAGAGTTTTCTTGAAAACCCCTTCCCAAGCCTTTTCGATCGTTTTGATGCAGGCAACGATGTTGAAGTGTTATTTCCAAAACTCTCTGACAGTGAGATTGGTAGCTTCAGTCAAAACAATGCTCGAAGAGTGCTTTAGTGTATAGCTTCTTAAAGTTTCTAATAATCTGCTGGTCCATAGACTGGAGTAATGGACTGGTGTTGGGAGGCAGAATTTGGATCTTTATGAACTGAAATTCTTTAAGGAGGTGGTCTTGTAGGCCTGGAGAACGGGAAGGGGCGCTGTCCATAACAAGCAAGACATCAAGTGGCAGATTCATCTCAAGCAAATATTTTTTCACTTAAGGACTAAACACTTCATTGATCCAGTCACTAAAAAGATCACATCCCACTCAAGTCTTATTGTTGGACGTTCACATCACATTTAACCTGCTCTTCTGGACTTTACACTTCTTGAAGGCTCGTGGAGTCTCTGAATGGTAAACAAGCAGCTGTTTAATTTTCAAATCGTCACTTACACTGGCACAGAATAGCAGTATGAGACGGTCTTTCATTGGCTTGTCACTAGGCAATCCATTCTCTGCTGTTATAAATGTACGCTTCGGCATCTTTATACAGAATAGACCCGTCTCGTCACCGTTAAAAACCTGTTGCGGCAGATAACCCGCAGGACTTAACGAGCATCGTAAAGTTGCTGACGTAGTTCTCTGCTGCCTTTGTGCCGGAGCTGGCTGCTTCGCCGTGTCTCACAACGTTGTAGATGCTGGTTCTTCTCTTAAAATTCTCGAACCACCCACAGCTTTCCTTAGACACTTCTTTGGTTGCTGATGATCCTGGGCTTTTCTTAACAAGGTCGGCGAAAATCATTCTCGCCTTCTCACAAACAATATTCTCGTTAACAGTGTCGGCTTGCAATTGCTTTTCATTTTCATTCAAAGGAGCAACCTTTGGACATAGTCCAGAAAATGAACCCGTTGTTTAGATCTCTTGTCACTCCCTTGAAGCATCTGTCTCCTTAATCTTGTTCTTGTTCTTGAGGATAGTGAAAATAGTTTATGTAGGCCGATTGTACGTGCATGCTGAATTAGCAACTCTCAGACCACGTTCGCATTTTCCAATGATTTTCCGTTTCATTCCTAGGGTCATTGTCTTTCTCTTATGGTCGTTTTCTTGCAGCTTCCTCTTCGGGGCATTTCTGCGAAGGTTATTAAAATTAGCACAAAAGAAAGAAACACTGTGCGAACAGTAGTTTTTAAAAATGTGTGATCACAAGCTGCACTAAGATGGTAGCAGAAAGAGCGCTAAACCCAGACTGCAGTACGTACTAAAGACATTGTTTATAAGCCGTTGCCGACAGTAAAGGTGTTCACATTGTTGAAGATTTCCTTCCCCCGCCCCCTCCCCCCCACGCGCGGCTGGTGCCTTTATACTGTATGAAACATACCAGTCGTTAGGCGATCGTTTTCTTACAATTTGTTTTGCTCGTTATACGAATAGCGCATTGTGGCTGGTGCTCGTTAAGCGAGTTTCCACTGTACTGTAGTTTGTGTTTAGAAGTGCTTATGTTTGAACACGAGCCTGGTGCAAGCGAAGAGTAATCTGTATTCCTTAAGGAAGTAGTTTGCAACGGCGTAAGTCCTTGTGAACTGGAGAACGTTTGTGTCATTGTTAATCCAAATGCATACGACATAAAAGCAATACGGATATTTTATTTAAATACAGGGCTATTACAAATGATTGAAGCGATTTCATAAATTCACTGTAGCTCCATTCATTGACATATGGTCACGACACACTACAGATACGTCGAAAAACTCATAAAGTTTTGTTCGGCTGAAGCCGCACTTCAGGTTTCTGCCGCCAGAGCGCTCGAGAGCGCAGTGAGACAAAATGACGACAGGAGCCGAGAAAGCGTATGTCGTGCTTGAAATGCACTCACATCAGTCAGTCATAACAGTGCAACTACACTTCAGGATAAAGTTCAACAAAGATCCACCAACTGCTAACTCCATTCGACGATGGTATGCGCAGTTTAAATCTTCTGGATGCCTCTGTAAGGGGTTGAACGCGTGCGGGCAAGTTTCACGCGTAGCCCGCAGAAGTCGACGAATAAAGCAAGCAGGGAGCTAAACGTACCACAGGCGATGGTTTGGAAAATCTTACGAAAAAGGCTAAAGCAGAAGCCTTACCATTTACAATTGCTACAAGCCCTGACACCCCGTGACAAAGTCAAACGCTTTGAATTTTCGGCGCGGTTGCAACAGCTCATGGAAGAGGATGCGTTCAGTGCGAAACTTGTTTTCAGTGATGAAGCAACATTTTTTCTTAATGGTGAAGTGAACAGACACAATGTGCGAATCTGGGCAGTAGAGAATCCTCAAGCATTCATGCAGCAAATTCGCAATTCAACAAAAGTTAACGTGTTTTGTGCAATCTCACGGTTAAAAGTTTACAGCCCCTTTTTCTTCTGCGAAAAAAACGTTACAGGACATGTGTATCTGGACATGCTGGAAAATTGGCTCATGCCACAACTGGAGACCGACAGCGCCGACTTCATCTTTCAACAAGGTGGTGCTCCACCGCACTTCCATCACGATGTTCGGCATTTCTTAAACAGGAGAATGGAAAACCGATGGATCGGTCGTGGTGGAGATCATGATCAGCTATTCATGCCATGGCCTCCACGCTCTCCCGACTTAACCCCATGCGATTTCTTTCTGTGGGGTTATGTGAGAGATTCAGTGTTTAAACCTCCTCTACCAAGAAACATGCCAGAACTGCGAGCTCGCATCGACGATGCTTTCGAACTCATTGATGGGGACATGCTGCGCCGAGTGTGAGAGGAACTTGATTATCGGCTTGATGTCTGCCGAATCACTAAAGAGGCACATATCGAACATTTGTGAATGCCTAAAAAAAAACTTTTTGAGTTTTTGTATGTGTGTGCAAAGCATTGTGAAAATATCTCAAATAATAAAGTTATTGTAGAGCTGTGAAATCGCTTCAATCATTTGTAATAACCCTGTACACTTCCCTCGATCCTTCTGTTCTGTGATGCCACAAAACGAGCGTCATCACACTCATTAGACAGCACACACGGTCTGATCTGTTAGAAGTAGACACGGTATTGTTTCATTTTTTGCCACCATTTAGTGGATAATTTTATTGGGACAGATTTGCGCTTTGCCTTTTTCTCGGTGATCTCTGGATCTTCTTTGTTGGCAGGAGGTGGTGAATGAATCTCATTAGGATGGGCAGCGGTTCCCTGGCAGGTGGGCAGTTTTCGCAGAAGTAATGCTGCGGCCTGCTTTACGCTTTTGTTCGCAGAGACAGTGCATCTCCTAGCCTTGGGCGGAAGGCGACGTGCCACCACTGCCATCCTCAGAGAATAAAGAAGTATGATATTTTTGCCTGTTTGGTTTAGACGTCAAAGGACGGGACAATGAGATGCCACCCGACCAGTGTAGATAGATCCACTACTTTCGTTCCAAAATTTGGAGCCCAATAGAACTGAGTCGCCCTACCACCATGCTTCGCGTGAAGACGCGACGCGACGCTGCTCCATCCCAGAACCAACCACTTATTTGATAAGGTACATTTTGCATACCAAGAGCGGAAGTTTTGAAGCGTACTTCCATTTTTTCAAGAAATAAGCAGCGATATTCTCGTCTGTCACATTGGCAACATCATTGAGCCATCTGCTCCATATATGGCCCTTTTCGAAAGTTATTTCCCCCATCCCAGCCAGCTGCCATCTGGTGCTGATGGGCGAACAATTTGAAGATTCTAGGGAAATGTAAGGGTCGCAGCTGCGGCAGCACGATCCACATTCTTAACTGCTGGTTACTTGCTTACTTTGCCACAAAAATTGTTGAACTTGGTCATAATTTGTGGCATTCTGTTGGATCGTTAACTTCGATTTTTCGAGCTGCGCAGATCGGAACATGATGCGCTTTCTCTATACAGTTTTGCACATTTTTTTCTATCACCCCAACATAGTGTTAGCGTCATTTTGGAATTAGATTTGAGTTTTAGACTGCTTTGATCCCTGTTGGTGTTTATTGTGATTTTTGTCGACCATTAAAGTATAAGTTTAAGTCTGAGTCTTGATTTAGATTCCAAGATACTTTACATTCTTCCACAACGTCTCATAGTTATGCGACCCACTGAAATATAATCTGGTCCACATCTAAGCTTGTTGTTCTCATTGTGACAGCTTTATCATTATGCACAGTGGCGAGACTCAACGAACAGTTTTATTAAGAATTCAGAGAAACGAACGGGCATTGTACTCGCTCGCCTTGTGCGATCAAATATTAGTTCTATAATGAGCAAAGCACTACGCTCCTCAGCTCTCATCAAGAACTGGGAACCCATTTCCAACTTCTGAATACGTGATCGGATTAGGTTACCCATTTTGTAGTAGGGACGTCACATCGTGCCCGCTGTATTAAAGTACCTCAGCTCTTCACTAGGACTCTCGTAATTGCTACAGCTGCAACCAACTAATGATGTAATAACAATTAAAGCTCAACAAGAAACGAAATACTACCTTATCACTCGGATCTCATTGTCACTGCAGCGAACTACTATAAACTGCTGCTCGAAGTTTCTGTCCCATTGTGTAGAACCATCAGGTTCACAAGTTGTTCCTCTGTTGAATGGTTTCAGATTTTCTACACGACTGTCATTTGTATGAGCATGTGCTGTTTCAGCTTTCTTGCTTGGGCTGAAATGAGTAACCGAAGTAAGGTCGTCCGCAGCGAAGCAGCTTCGGAAGGTAGAACTCATTACGTTTTGCTTTCTGTGTTTTCTTCATTTCGGCGCCAATACGATAGTCAGGCGATTGAACAATTGATTTTCCACATGTTACTGACTTGGTGTAAAAGAAAAACATCTTAGAATTTTACGTCAAATGTGCAGATTGCTTTCGAATTCATTGAAGGCGTCTTGAATTTCTCTCCTTAAGCTCACTTTTGCCTACTTCCATTTTGATTTGTCAACAATGTTTTGACGTCACTTCCTGTGAAGAATCTCTCGTTGCTATGAAGAAGTACAGTTATCTACGAGGTCTCCGTCTCTAGTGGCCGGAGATAACAGTTTCAGTAACTGGATGAAGTGGAAGAGTGTGCCTGCCTGACAACCTTATTTTCTACATATCACCAAATATTAGGCTGTGATAGCAATCGAGTTACTCAGGCCCAAATTCTCTGTGTCGTTTGTTTTCGCCACTGTGTGCATAATCTCCAATCACAGAAAAAGTAGCCCTAACGAGGGCCTTTCAAGCGACGTAATTTATTGAATACGTTGCGTGTGATTATCACTCCGGGGGCTCTCTCACCACCCTAGAGCTTTTGCAGGTGGTCCTGACGCTGTCGCAGTTTCTTTGTTCGGTCAACGGAAATCTCGCTCGGTGATATCATAATGGCCTGCATCATTCAGTTTTTATTTTGCTCCGCACGACCTCCCTACAAGTCTTAAAAGTCACGTACATAAAGAAGTAGTTGGTGGAATAACAGGTTCTTCAGGAACGTGAACCATAAAAAATTTCACAGCCTCGAGACCCTCATCAGGGAATCACTCTGCACATGCCGTCGGCAATTTTCAGCAAGTATGGTTGTCCTGACAACTATCCCTTTCTCGATCGGCCATTACTCAAGGTCAAGAAAATCACCTGTCGAGAGATTGACGTTTATTTTTTCCGCTACCGGTATACCTCATTATAAACCGATCTTAATTTTACTCTACCGTCCACAACGAATTTCGAATTCTACTTTGTGGTATACAGTAGAAAAATACACGAATGTGCACCTTATATTCCTTCGAGTACCGCTATCGAAACAGCTTAAACAATTTGCTTTTAATTTAATAAGTTCAGGTTTCTTATCGCTTAACATGCAGCAATGGCCAGAATGTAAAACTAATTTCACGGTAAACCTCCAGTTACCACCATAATCTTCACTTTAACTGAGCGGTGTTCAATGTTCCGTTTCATAGGGTAGTGTAACTAAGTTAGAGTCCACTTCGATCTATGAGTCCTGAATTCAAACGCAGGAAAAGAATGTTTGAGAAACTTTAACACTGAGTGGATAAAAGACGAGAGATTAATTCATTTCACACTTTAAAATGCTTAAACTTTTCTCAGCACAATACGCTTACCGGTACCACACAGAAATTTTTTTCCGTATTTGAACAGCCTCAGGCTCAAGTAAGACAAACTTTCGTCTTGTTTCGAATTCCCAACACGAAGTATTAAATCGTTTTGTTCGTTCTATAAGGTTACTTCTTGTGCAGTCATTATGTTGCACCAGAATAAAGACACAAAATTTCTCTATACACACTTTCAGGTTCAAGCGTTTGGTAACAAGTGTCTCTCCACGCTATGACTTCTGTTATTGTTTTTTACAGGCATTCAGTTTTGTGGACAGTATTTTCTCTGAGAAAATCATTTCTCCACAAGTCGAAGTGCAACATGTAGCGAAATATGAAGATTTTCAGATACCTAGTTACGAAGAGGTAATTTTTGAACAATCTTTCGTCCCTGCAGCCTTTCTTCGTTATTGTTACAGATTACTGACGCCACACGAAGCTAAAGATCTTTTCTGACAAGCAAACAAATTTAAGGTGAGTGGATTATTTTCCTTTAGGTGCTGCATTTGCTGATTTCAATTTGCTTTCGAGTACGTCAGTACACCAGAAACAAAACAACATGCTGAGTATAGGGTACGTTACTTTTATTTCAGTGTAGATCTCACTTTGCATTCTTATGAGGAAACAGTTCGTAGTCAGAATTATCAGGTGCTGTGCACTTCTTGTCAGGCAACTTTTACATTGTACTTCATTATCGAATTTCAGTTAAACAGTTTTCGCTGGATACGGAATTACTAACTTCCGACATTTAATTAGATTAGTTTTCATTATTTCATGTTCAGTTTTTCACCAAGCTTGAAGTTCTTTCTCACGACAGTGCTCACATCCTCAACACAGGACCAACCAATAATCAGTATTCCTCAGCAGTTGAATATGATATGGAAAGCTCACGTTGAACGAGGAAGAAATTTTTGGAACAATAATATTCGGTGTTTTTATTTACAAAAAGTTTTATAGGAAGCTTCAGCGTTTTTATTACTTTTGGGGAATTTGAAACTCGAGGTACACCGTTAATTGAAAAGTATACGGCCTTGAATGACATGTCATATTGGAGTGTCTGTCTTTCGCTGTAGGTCATATATATATTACACTTAAATCCGCCAGTTGTTACACTCAATAACAGTTGTTAACTTGAGATGTGTTCTTGGGGCGGAACATGACGGGGCAGAATGGGATAGTGTTCCGTTCTGCCCGTTCATTTTTCGATGCAAGTAGATTTCAAACTATATATTTCTTTTTATCCTAGCTTTTCGAAATTGTGGGAACCTGCATTAGAAACACTGACAGACAGCAATGGGACATTAAATCAATGGAAGTTTGCAGTTTCAGCCATTTTGTTCTTTGAAATGGGAGTTTTAATAGCATATAAGTAGTTTAACGTATCCAAATCAAAATTGGAAAGATAAGTTCGTAAAGTTAAGAGTAATCCCAACTACAGAACTAACAAAGCAGATGGAAAATTTAAAAATGCGTTTATTGCAGAACAAGGTAGCACAGCCGGCCGATGTGGCCGAGAGGTTCTAGGCGCTTCAGTGTGGAATCGCGCGACCGCTACGGTTGCAGGTTAGAATCCTGCCTCGGGCATGGATGTGTGTGATGTCCTTAGGTTAGTTAGGTTTAAGTTTGTTCTAAGTTCTAGGGGACTGATGACCTCAGATGTTATGTCCCATAGTGCTCAGAGCCATTTGAACCATTTCTGGTAGCACACCTGGAATCAATGGAGACTCTTTAGTCCAACGATGAAACTTCTCATTGCCAGACCATTGACCTATCAGCTAGCAGAAAGAAATAGCTTAACCCCACATATCTTACAAAGAACTTGCCTAGCTTGGCAGGGCTGAGTAGTAGAATTTATTACTAGGTATCCTACGTTGTGTAGTCACACGCCAGAAAATAGATTTGGTGCACGAGCGATGCGATTTAGTGAAGAATATAACACCGTTTTTAAAAATGTAAGATTATTTTTAATGCTTAGTACCCCCATGAACCATGGACCTTCCCGTTGGTGGGGAGGCTTGCGTGCCTCAGCGATACAGATGGCCGTACCGTAGGTGCAACCACAACGGAGGGGTATCTGTTGAGAGGCCAGACAAACGTGTGGTTCCTGAAGAGAGGCAGAAGCCTTTTCAGTAGTTGCAGGGGCAACAGTCTGGATGATTGACTGATCTGGCCTTGCAACACTAACCAAAACGGCCTTGCTGTGCTGGTACTGCGAACGGCTGAAAGCAAGGGGAAACTACAGCCGTAATTTTTCCCGAGGGCATGCAGCTTTACTGTATGGTTAAATGATGATGGCGTCCTCTTGGATAAAATATTCCGGAGGTAAAATAGTCCCCCATTCGGATCTCCGGGCGGGGACCACTCAAGAGGACGTCGTTATCAGGAGAAAGAAAACTGGCGTTCTACGGATCGGGGCGTGGAATGTCAGATCCCTTAATCGGGCAGGTACGTTAGAAAATTTAAAAAGGGAAATGGATAGATTGAAGTTAGATATAGTGGGAATTAGTGAAGTTCGGTGGCAGGAGGAACAAGACTTTTGGTCAGGTGACTACAGGGTTATAAATACAAAATCAAACAGGGGTAATGCAGGAGTAGGTTTAATAATGAATTAAAAAATAGGAGTGCTGGTAAGCTACTACCAACAGCATAGTGAACGCATTATTGTGGCCAAGATAGACACGAAACCCATGCCTACTACGCTAGTACAAGTTTATATGTCAACTAGCTCTGCAGATGATGAAGAAATTGATGAAATGTATGATGAGATAAAAGAAATTATTCAAGTAGTGAAGGGAGACGAAAATTTAATAGTCATGGGTGACTGGAATTCGAGAGTAGGAAAAGGGAGAGAAGGAAACATAGTGGGTGAATATGGATTGGGGGAGAGAAATTAAAGAGGAAGCCGTCTGGTAGAATTTTGCACAGAGCATAACTTAATCATAGGTAACACTTGGTTCAAGAATCATAAAAGAAGGTTGTATACATGGTAGAAGCCTGGAGATACTAGAAGGTATCAGGTAGATTATATAATGGTAAGACAGAGATTTAGGAACCAGCATTTAAACTGTAAGACATTTCCAGGGGCAGATGTGGACACTGACCACAATCTATTGGTTATGAACTGTAGATTAAAACTGAAGAAACCGCAAAAAGGTGGGAATTTAAGGAGATGGGATCTGGATAAACTGACTAAACCAGAGGTTGTACAGAGTTTCAGGGAGAGCATAAGGGAACAATTGACAGGAATGGGGGAAAGAAATACAGTACAAGAAGAATGGGTAGCTCTGAGGGATGAAGTAGTGAAGGCAGCAGAGGATCAAGTAGGTAAAAAGACGAGGGCTAGTAGAAGTCCTTGGGTAACAGAAGAAATACTGATTTTAATTGATGAAAGAAAATATAAAAACGCAGTAAATGAAGCAGGCAAAAGGGAATACAAACGCCTCAAAAATGAGATCGACAGGAGGTGCAAAATGGCTAAGCAGGGATGGCTAGAGGACAAATGTAGGATGTAGAGGCTCATCTCACTAGGGGTAAGATAGGTACTGCCTACAGGAAAATTAAAGAGACCTTTGGAGAAAAGAGAGCCACTTGTATGAATATCAAGAGCTCAGATGGTAACCCAGTTCTAAGCAAAGAAGGGAAAGCAGAAAGGTGGAAGGAGTATATAGAGGGTCTATACAAGGGCGATGTACTTGAGGACAATATTATGGAAATGGAAGATGATGTAGATGAAGATGAAATGGGAGATACGATACTGCGTGAAGAGTTTGACAGAGCACTGAAAGACCTGAGTCGAAACAAGGCCCCGGTAGTAGACAACAGTCCATTGGAACTACTGATGGCCTTGGGAGAGCCAGTCCTGACAAAACTCTACCATCTGGTGCGCAAGATGTATGAGACAGGCGAAATACCCTCAGACTTCAAGAAAAATATAATAATTCCAATCCCATATAAAGCAGGTGTTGACAGATGTGAAAATTACCGAACTATCAGTTTAATAAGTCACAGCTGCAAAATACTAACGCGAATTCTTTACAGACGAATGGAAAAACTGGTAGAAGCCGACCTCGGAGAAGATCAGTTTGGATTCCGCAGAAATGTTGGAACACGTGTGGCAATACTGACCCTACGACTTATCTTAGAAAATAGATTAAGGAAAGGCAAACCTACATTTCTAGCATTTGTAGACTTAGAGAAAGCTTTTGACAATGTTGACTGGAATACTCTCTTTCAAATTCTAAACGTGGCAGGGGTAAAATACAGGGAGCGAAAGGCTATTTACAATTTGTACAGAAAGCAGATGGCAGTTATAAGAGTCGAGAGGCATGAAAGGGAAGCAGCGGTTGGGAACGGAGTGGGATAGGGTTGTAGCCTGTCCTCAATGTTAGTCAATCTGTATATTGAGCAAGCAGTAAAGGAAACAAAAGAAAAAAGCGGAGTAGGTATTTAAGTCCATGGAGAAGAAATAAAAACGTTGAGGTTCGCCGATGACATTGTAATTCTATCAGAGACAGCAAAGGACTTGGGAGAGCAGTTGAGCGGAATGGACAGTGTCTTGAAAGGAGGATATAAGATGAACATCAACAAAAGTAAAACGAGGATAATGGAATGTAGTGGAATGAAGTCGGGTGATGCTGAGGGAATTAGATTAGGAAATGAGACACTTAAAGTAGTAAAGGAGTTTTGCTATTTGGGAAGCAAAATAACTGATGATGGTCGAAGTAGAGAGGATATAAAATGTAGACCGGCAATGGCAAGGAAAGCGTTTCTGAAGAAGAGAAATTTGTTAACATCGAGTATAGATTTAAGTGTCAGGAAGTCATTTCTGAAAGTATTTGTATGGAGTGTAGCCATGTATGGAAGTGAAACATGAACGGTAAATAGTTTGGAGAAGAAGAGAATAGAAGCTTTCGAAATGTGGTGCTACAGAGGAATGCTTAAGATTAGATGGGTAGATCACTAACTAATGAGGAGGTATTGAACAGAATTGGGGAGAAGAGGAGTTTGTGGCACAACTTGACAAGAAGAAGGGACCTGTTGGTAGGACATGTTCTGAGGCATCAAGGGATCACAAATTTAGCATTGGAGGGCAGCGTGGAGGGTAAAAATCGTAGAGGGAGACCAAGAGATGAATACACTAAGCAGATTCAGAAGGATGTAGGTTGCAGTAAGTACTGGGAGATGATGAAGCTTGCACAGGATAGAGTAGCATGGAAAGCTGCATCAAACCAGTCTCAGGACTGAAGACAAAAACATCATCAAATTACTGTCTTTGTTACAGTTTCTTCACTAAATCTGTAACAAAGACAGTAATTTGATGTTAAGCATTAAAAATAATCGTACATTTTTCAAAACGGTGTTATATTCTTATTGTTAACGATTTTTTGAAGTTTCCATATTGCTTCGTCTAAATTGTTTATTAAGCAACTTTATGTGTTAGTTTTAAGAAGATATTCCTAATAATTTCAACTTTTATGTAAAATATTCACAAAAAATGGTCTCATCACATTCTGCTCCAAGGCTGGGCAGCACGGGAAATATGCAATCATTTCTTTGAAAAATTATAATAAATGCATACCACAGAGCGATTTTCAAATAAGACACTTAAGGTTACACTATGGGTGATTTTTTATATCTTTAAGAAGCATTTCCTTGTGTTGCTTTATTTCAAGAAATTGTTGAACAATAAGTATCCCTTTGCTTACCGAGTTCCCCTAATAGTCAATGGGTACGAGATCGTGACCGTATGTTAGTTGGGCGAATAGTCTGATAACGAAATGAACGGAAGTGCTTAGTTCAAGTGGTTCAAATGGATCTGAGCACTATGCGACTTAACTTCTGAGGTCATCAGTCGCCTAGAACTTAGAACTAATTAAACCTAACTAACCTAAGGACATTACACACATCCATGCCCGAGGCAGGATTCGAACCTGCGACCGTAGCGGTAGCTCGGCTCCAGACTGTAGCGCCTAGAACCGCACGGCCACTTCGGCGAAGTGATGATGATGATGATGTTTGGTTTGTGGGGCGCTCAACTGCGTGGTTATCAGCGCCCGTACAATTACCCAATCTTTGCTCAGTCCAAATTCGCCACTTTCCTGGATGATGATGAAATGATGAGGACAACACAAACACCCAGTCATCTCGAGGCAGGTGAAAATCCCTGACCCCGCCGGGAACCGAACCCGGGACCCCGTGCTCGGGAAGCGAGAACGCTACCGCGAGACCACGAGCGGCGGACAACTTCGGTGAAGTGCTTAGTCTTTTCGTTGGAACGGGCAATGATGCGAGGACAGGCTTTCTTATGGAGAAGAATGAAGAGTTTTCCGTGCAGTGGTCTCTCGACCATAAATCTCAGTTTGGCGAGCTTAAACTCAATTATGATTGCTGGATCCTGTTACATGAAATCAACCAGACGAAAGCCCTTTTCTTTCCAGTAAACGGTAGCTGTAATTTTTCTGCTCTAGTAAGGAACTGCTTGATTTTTGTTTTCCGCTTCTTGAAGTTGAATGCCGCCCCTAAGTTTGAAAGGGGGGAGGTGGACTTTTGAATACTTTGATTATTCTTTTCATACCTCATATGATGGGATCCTCTGCAAGTCACGGTCATCAGGGGAAATAAACTGGGTTGTCTAGGAATGATCTAGGGGATACCAGGCAAGCTGACGAGCAGAGCAAGTGACTAATCACGTAGATTGTGTTTATTTAATTAGGTACCATAACATTACAAATTCTACAGATAATAGCGCTCCTCACGGCGATACTCTAAAAATTCCAACAACTGAGCCGTTCTCGCCAGTTAGTGTGCGCTGGATGCTTGCTGCGGTATCTTACCTGACGTTTTCAAGATGTCCGCCATAAGGTCTTATGGTCTAACAGGAATAGTATTTGTTTATTCTTCGCTACACTTTACTATCTCAGACAGTATATGTTTCACTGTCACTGTTTATTCATGTCTTAGTCTTGTTCTTCCTACTTCCAATTCGACGACTTATAAAATAAATAACTGAGGTATGATGACGGTTGCAATCGACGAAGTCGTCATCTTGCCTCACTAGCTTTCTACTATTTTCTGTTAGTGATTATATGAACTTCTTATTTGTAGTGTGCGATTTTCTGAGCTTTGCGGCCACAAACTGTGACGCGATTCTATGTAAGAGGTCTTGCAGAACATTTTGTAGCTCTGCCTTCTGGCCCTGTTGTGTTAATATATGGCACACGACTTTTCAGATATTGTGAGGTATTATATAAAAATGTCCTTTAGAGGCGAATGGGATAAAAATAACATGGTTGCTGCTATGTTAGACATCAGGAAGGAAAGAGTGAGTTGCGGAGTGGCCGAGCGGTTCTAGGCGCTACAGTCTGGAACCGTGCGACCGCTACGGTCGCAGGTTCGAATCCTGCCTCGTGCATGGATGTGTGTGATGTCCTTAGGTAAGTTAGGTTTAAGTAGTTCTAAGTTCTAGGGGACTGATGACCTCAGCAACTCTTCGGCGTCGTCTGAAGAAAAGTGATGACGAAAGACGAAAATTCCACGCAAATGCATAAATTTATAGGATTATTGGACATAGCTCAAACTTAGTACATAACCATTTCATTACTTTCTGATTCGTAATATCTATACTTTTTCCGTGCATATTTGTATATTTTGACCTCTTTGGCGATAAAAACATGCATAATGCGTATATAAGGCACTTTTAGTTTTATTATGCACATAATCTACATTATTTTCAGTACAAAGGCATATTTTAATGATTTTTGAACAGATACGTAAGTTTTTCGATTTTTATGAAAATTATCTTTTCTTCAGTAGTAAAGATTGAACAAGAAAGGGGGGATAACAGAAATAGAAGTTATAAGATTATCACAATAGAGTGACTTTCGTAGAATCTTACCGGCAGCCCTTTACAGAACGCGTGTCAAAAAGAGTTATTTCTCAACAACAACTACCGGCAAGCTTTTGTCTCGTGACAATGGCAATTCTTTGATGTCAGTTACCGCGGATGACGCAACACTGACACAGCTGCATAGCGGTCTTGTGGAATTGGAGCAAACCTCATTAGCAATTTCGATTCTTCTCGCCTGTGTGTGTGTGTGTGTGTGTGTGTGTGTGTGTGTGTGTTTATGTGTGAAAGGCTTGTGTAATTCTGTTTTCCCATCTTAATCTACGTCTAATACGTTTCCCGCTAAAAGTTCAGCAAGTGTACTCCTTGCACGGTGGATGAAAGGAAAGGATTTTATTAGATCAGATGGAGACGATGTATTCTGTGATTTTAAACAGGTAAGCTATTCTTTTTCGGTAAATTTTCTATGGCATTCGTTATTTATAAATCATTTCAAAATTTATTTTAAATAATTTATTAAACAATAATGTCAGTTTATTAAAATCCGTATAACGGAAATATCTTTTATACTTTCACATAAAATACGCTAAACTTTCAAGTCTGACAGTATGTCACGTCTGCGTCACGTATTCCAAGAATGCGAAATACAGAACAATCTGCATCACACCAAATCCACTCAGTTAACATTGCTCTCATACCTAAGGCACCGAGAAATAATTTTTACATGGATTTGTGTGGTAGTTTTATAGGAGCAAATGAACCGCTTGAGAAACTCAGAAACCAAACTAGTAAGGGCATTTTGGAGAAGTGTACTTCAAATGACGTCCCAGAGCCCGCAAAATTCAGGCAAAATTATGTTCTAAAACCTTACCAGGTAGGCCTATGTAATGTATTTGCAAAATACATGAAATTTATTTTCACACACGTAAAATTATTTCTGGTTTTGAAGACCAGGTATTGAACAAAAGTTACGAGGACCTGGGAACTTTAAACACATGGAAAACGTTAGATGAAACAATTGATGCTAAGGGTTCTATGTTGCTTATCTAGCTGTAGAAAAATTAACTGAGGATGGGCCCAGTCAACCCAATTCCACAACTGCTTGTTTCTTCTATGATGACTTGAGTAAATTTTTATTAGAATTTGTAATTGAATAATATTCCAGCCTCATTTAGCCTCTATTTTTATAAATAATGTTTACAGAAAATGCTATTTTTATTTTGGGTATTCTGTGGCCAAATAATAGAAATAAAAGCGGAGTTCTTTTGCTGTTAGGTGGTACGGCTCTCTGCATGCTGAAGGGGAGTTGGAATGCTGCAAAATCGTAAAAAAAATAAAATTTTAAGTTTTTAAGTTTATAAAATAATTTGAAATTTTCTGCTTTAAACGGTGCAAAAGTAGTTAAGAAATTCTAATTGGAAGTATTTTTATTTCATTTTTCAAAATTATTTTTGCGCTCAGGAAAGTTATCCAACTTGTGACATGTTTATATTTAAATCTTCGCTTTTCCAAAAACATTAGATATAGAAGGCTATGGATTTCACTCATCTGTTGTATCTTCGATCTATCCGTTGGTACCATTGTTTTGGTAGCTAGCTGTTTTATAGTTTAGTTTTTGATCTGTGAGTTTGGTCTTGAGTCTAGAGTTTCGTTTGTTCCTCGTTCAGAGTTTGTCATCTGTCTTCTTTTTACTTTTAGTGCTGAGGGCCTTAGTTTCTACGATGTCCAGGGGCGAATCGTTATTTAAAAAGCGTAAATTCCGCGGGAATCGATTTACAAACAACCTATGTGTCAGCGATTCTGCTTCAGCACCTGTTGATGATAATGTAAGTTCTAAATTTCGTCCAGCTGGGATGTGCGAAGGAGATATACCCGATAGAGCATCAAAAAAGAAGCTATCAAGTTACGTAAGTGATGTTACAAATGAAGCTTCTAAAGAACAACGTGTTTTATTCGAGTTTCCTATTTTTAGTGAGTTTATGAAGAATTGTTTGTGTTGTAATCTTCGCGGAGGTCCATTCGACATGAACCTAACAAAATCTGTAAGACATTCCTGACAAAAGGTTGTAGTTTGTGCCAGTTGTGAAAATTAGACCTATTTTTGGAGCTCTAAAAATGCAGTAACAGTTTGTTTGAGAGTAAAACCAGGGTACTGTATGCAATGAGTGCAGTTGTTAAATGTGCAAAAAAGAAAGTAAATTAATAAATTAGGAATATTTTAAAATGTTTTTCACTTGTTAATGCATGTATTGTAATTTGATAGTGCATGAATATTCGCATTTTATGTGTTTTCATATCGCAGCTGTGTGCAAGTTCGTTTTTGCAGAAGCTATTATTTCCTGTTCTTTTTCTCTCTTCCCTTCGGTTTTCTTTCCCCTCCTTATATTACTGTTCTGTTCAAGAACATTCTTCACAGGCAATGAAGCAAAGATATCCTATATTTGGGCTCTCTGCTTTCTTGTTTCAGCTGGCAACAAATTTGGAAGAGAGAATATCACAACTGGGCTCCTGCCTTCGCACTTGCGGCACGGAATTCTAACGCTCCCGTAGAGGCTGCTTGCTGGGTTTCCTTCCTCCGTCGTGTTATTACCCCCGATCATGTGAACCGCAGTTTCATCTCCTTCTGTTAGAAGAGTAGGAAACTATCCTACGCCGAAGGAACATTATGAGTGCATGGGTATATTCCCATTTCTTCAAATGCTTTTGGCGCCTTCTCTACTGCTGGTGTCGTGCAACAATACCTGAATAGATCGCTACAGTGGTGAGTGTTTTAGCCAGAAAGTTGACTAGTTGACAAATTTATCGTTCGATCCCACCAAATGACAGCTTTCAGTGCGTGGACGAAGGACATATACAGTGTAGAGATAATAGCTAATGCAATACATTAAACGTCAGAGACTGTTTTCGATACAAATAAAAGACCGCGATTAGATTACATTAGATTAGTTTTTCTTTCCATAGATCCGTGTTGACGAGATCCTCGTGGATGTGGAACATGTCAATTTTTTTTATAAAAAGCTGAAATAACAATACTAATTGTATGAATATATATACAATACATCATTTGTTTCTATTAAAAAACTCGTCAATGGAGCAGAATAGTATGAATATATATACAATACATCATTTGTTTCTATTAAAAAATTCGTCAATGGAGTAGAAGGAGTTGGCCACTAGTAAGTCTTTTAGGCTCCTTTTAAACTGATCTTTATTTGTAACTACATTTTTTATGTATGCTGGCAAATTATTGAAGATGAGTGTTCCTGTGTAGTGGACCCCTTTTTGAACTAAAGTAAATGCTTTGAAGTCCTTGTGCAGATAATTTTTGTTCCTGGTATTGTATGTATGAACTGAGCTGTTTGTTGGAAAAAGAGATGTATTATTTAGGACAAATTTCATTAAGGAGTAAATATACTGAGAGGCAGTAGTTAGTATACCCAGTTCTTTGAAGAGGTTTTTATAGGACGTCCGTGAATTTACTCCACAAATAATACGTATTACACGCTTTTGGACTCTGAAAACTTTTGTTTGACTTGAAGATTTACCCCAAAATATTATACTATATGACATTATGGAATGAAAGTAGGCACCATTGTTAGTATTTCATGAAGAAAATCTTCTACCAACCTGGACGGTTTTATTCACAAAATACTGTTTGATTAAACTGATTGAACTGCTAGGAGCGGATGTTACTTCCGATTCTTAGAAAAACCTTCTCACCTGAATATAAACACACATAGAGAAGAAACGGCAAAGGTGTCGTCCTCATGTCGCTGCGCAATGCTACAATGATTAGCTAGTGACAGTTTCGCAGCAAGTGCAGCCAATGCAATAAAAAATTTGCGCACTCTTGGACGATGCACACCCTTCACTGAACTCGCATTGTAACTGAAGACGGTAATGCATTGCGAAATCTAGAGGAAGCCCTTTCCAGCAGTCGATGGCAAGTGGCTGACAATGATGACGACGACTTCGACGATGACGACGACGATCATGATTATGGCAACGACGACGACGATGATGAAAATTAGACGCTCCAGTTAGAGAAGTGTGTTATTTTATACACAAAAGCGATTTCTTCTCGAATACGAGCTATTTCCAAATGTTGACACATTGCAGAGAATGTTAGGTTACCACAGCGGTATGTGGGCGCTTGGAAAACAAACCCTATAATGTTTTTCATGAATGGCAGCGCAGCCGGTCGAACCATCAGACTGACGTACAAATTTGCAGTTAGGGTGCTAGGGGTAGCCGCGAGAGCGCTCCTGCTGTCATACCAAATCGCATCCCAGACCGTAACATCTGGTCTAGGTCCAGTGTGTCTAGCACGCAGACAAGTTGATTACAGGCCCTCAGTTGGTCTCATTCCAACCAACACAAGCCCATCACTGCCACCGTGGCACAACCAGCTTTCATCAGGAAACATTGTCATAGGCCCGCTGCTGTTCCTGATTTACATATATGATCTAGGTGATAAACTGAGCAGCCCCCTTAGATTATTTGCAGATGATGCTGTAATTTACCGTCTAGTAAAATCATCAGACGATCAATTCCAATTACAAAATGATCTAGAGGGAATTTCTGTATGGTGCGAAAAGTGGCAACTGGCACTAAACAAAGAACAGTGCGAGGACATCCACATGGGTACTAAAAGAATACCGATAAATTTTGGGTATACGATAAATCGCACAAATCTAAGTGATGTCAATTCGACTAAATACCTAGGAATTACAATTACGAGCAACTTAAACTGGAAAGACCACATAGATAATATTATAGGGAGGGCCAGACAAAGACCGCGCTTTGTTGGTGGAACACTTAGAAGATGCGACAAACCCACTAAAGAGACAGTCTACATTACACTTGTCCGTCCCCTGCTGGAATGTTACTGTGCGGTATGGGATCCTTACCAGGTAGGATTGACGGAGGACATCGAAAAAGTGCAAATAAGGGCAGCCCGTTTCGTGTTATCGCGCAATAGGGGTGAGAATGTCACTGATATGATACGCGAGTTGGGGTGGCAGTCACTGAAACAAAGGCGGTTTTCTTTGCGGCGAGATCTATTTACGAATATCAATCACCATCTTTCTCTTCCGAATGCGAAAATATTTTGTTGACACCCACCTACGTAGGGAGAAATGATCATCATAAGAAAATAAGAGAAATTAGAGCTCGAACGGAAAGATTTAGGTGTTCCTTTTTCCCACGCGCCATTTGAGAGTGGAATGGTAGAGAACTAGTATGAATGGTTCGATGAACCCTCTGCCAGGCACTTAAGTGTGAATTGCAGAGTAACCATGTAGATGCAGATGCAGACGATAGACCCTGCCCTCCAGTGAGTTCTTGTTTGACACCGCTGAAGTCGCAAATTGTGGTGGTTTGGGGTGAGTGGAATGCACGCTCCAGGACTACTGGCTCAGGGCAGTCCTTCAAGTAAACGATATGTAACAGTTCGTTGTGTCACTGTGGTGCCAACTGCTGCTCAAAGTGCTGCTGCAGATGCAGTATAATGCGCCCGAGTCATACACTGAACACAATTGTCTTCTCTCTCGATAGTGCTACGTGGCCATCCGGAGCCCCGTCTTCTTGCGACCGTACATTCTCATGACCACTGCTGCCAGCAATCGCTTACAGTGGCTACATACCTGCCAAATCTCTCTGCAGTATCCCAGAATGAACGTCCAGCTTGATGTAGCCCTGTGACACGAAACCGTTCAAAGTCAGTGAGGTGTTGATAATGACGTCTTTGTCGCCTTAAAAGTACTCTTGACTAACATCAACTCACCACGTCCTATTTTAAAGGCAATGACGCTCGCGGCCGTTACAGCCTGTTTTTAAAGCAAACCCGATTTGCATCGTTATAGTGGCGCTGCTAGAGCCACTCTTACGCGATTGGCGCGAAATCTGAACAGATATCATCTTTCAGATGTAGGAATACATCTACCAACTATCGTTTATGTCGGACAGCTCCTCCGTTGTTTTGCAATATTGTTTTCATCACTTAGACTGCAGTATAAGCTCCAATTTTAATTTAAAATTTCATTGTTGTGGACGTCAGGTTACAGCCAGCTTTCCGATTGTAGTATATTCGGACACTACTATCGTTAACGAATGAGACTAATTCTTTGACTCACTCGTGGGTGATGTCTTGGAGACGTAGGTGAGAGGGGGAGGGGGGAGCGGGTGGAAGGGATGTTCGGGGAGATGCCGAAAAACTATAAAATAAATATTTCGTAAAACAAAAAATAAAAAAGTAATTAGTAATAAGTAGGAAAAAGTAAAACTATATATGTATGTTTGCGATGCCAAGTTGATTTGTCATGCATTTCGAGTCGAATGACTTAAAGTAAGATCACACTGGACGATGTTTAAATTTATAGTGAAGAATGAAGAAATTACTTTACAGTACCTCTTTTTTTTGTTTATTCCGTCAATGGCGTAACAATAACTGCTATTGTGAGCTGTAAATGCATTTGTTGCGACAAATATAAACATATATTTCATCTCACTTGCATTATTTACTCTGATATTCAACTTACGCCGTAATCGATTTTGGAACCCTGAAAATACAGCTTCAGAAATCTATGAAGAACTCAGAATTAAAAAGAACCCGAAGAAAATGGATGTATCCAATGATTATAGGTTAAAAATTGTCGGGTTCCAAGAGCTGCATCTGGTTTTGTAATTAATATCACTGATCCCAGACCGACAACAATTACTGCATTTATGTCTAATGAAAAGTGCAGCTATATAATGCAACCCGTTGCTGATCCTGGTTCCCGCCAGTTCTTATTGTAGAATCAGCTGATGATTTCATCTTTAATAGTTTCTTTGGAGAGCTGTAACTTGTGGATTCTCTATTACGAAGAGTGTCCTTAAAATGTGCGAATATAGAATGTTATGACTCCAAATTCGATACTAGTACAACCTGAACACTGGAGTAAATAGCACTAGTGAGAGATGAATATATTTCTCATACTTAATCGCTTACAGTATGTTATTCACAATGTAATTTCTTGTTGGAAGAAACGCTTCAAACGAAGTTATTAATCACCGTCGACTATCGCTAACCTGGGGAAAAAATATGTTTTGCAACATTATATTAACTTGTCTTACTATTGCAGCAGTTGCAAGAATTTTGTATGCTGCTCCTACACTGGTAACGTTTTTCCTTCACATATTATTTTCTCTGGGTAAAAATACCGCTTTAGGAAAGTTTTACACAGGTCGCGACTGAGGT